>NC_058084.1:154625024-154780706 GCF_014858855.1 Bufo gargarizans
TTTTTTCAAGTTCGGCCGAACCTGCCGAACCCGAACATCCAGGTGTCCGCTCAACTCTAGTCAGCTCACCTTCTGATGAAGACAGCAAAGTCTTGCCTATTGGTACTCTGGCACACATGGTTGACTTCATGTTAGGCTGCCTTTCCCGCGACCCTCGCGTTATACGCATTTTAGATAACACGGACTACTGGGTGTTCACCCTTCTCGACCCCCGCTACAAAAATAACTTCTCATCTCTTATTCCTGGGGTGGAGAGGACGAGTAAAACGGTGCAATACCAGAAGGTTCTTGTTGAGAGATCGCTCTAAAATTTTCCATCTGACAACACGGCCGGCAGAGTCCGTACTTCCTTAGGCAACCAAGGAAGGGAGGCAATGGGAACACAGAGCAGTTCCAACAAAGGCAGGGCAACATTCTCTAAGGCATGGTACACTTTAATGTGGCGACTTCACCCTGAAGCGCGACCTAGTGGTACTAGGAGGGAAAAGTTTTGGAAGATTTTTTATAGGGTCAGCTCAACTGCAGGCCTGCAACTACATTTTTTTTTATAGAGTGAGCTCAACTGCAGGCCCTCAACTTAATTTTTCTTATAGGGTCAGCTGAACAGCATGCACTCATATAAAATGTTTTAGAGCATCAGCTCACCTAAAGGCACTCGCAAATAATGTTTTAGAGCATCAGCTGTACCGCATGCACTCACAAATAATGTTTTAGAGCATCAGCTGAACAACATGCACTTGAAAATAATGTTTTAGAGCATCAGCTCTACAGCATGCATTCGCATATAATGTTTTAGAGCGTCATTTGAACAGCATGTACTCGCATATAATGTTTTGGAGCATCAATTCACCTGCAGGCACTCACATATAATGTTTTACAGCGTCAGCTCACCAGCAGGCACTCGCATATAATGTTTTAGAGTGTCAGCTCACCAGCAGGCCCTCGCCTCAAATGTTTTAGTGGGTTAGCTCAGCAGTAGGCCCTCGCATATAATGTTTTACAGGGTCAGCTCAACTGCAGGCCCTCTCATATAATGTTTTACAGGGTCAGCTCACCTGCAGGCCCTCACATATAATGTTTTACAGGGTCAGCTCACCTGCAGGCCCTTGCATATAATGTTTTACAGGGTCAGTTCAACTTCAGGCCCTCGCATATAATGTTTTACAGGATCAGCTCAACTGCAGGCCCTCGCATATAATGTTTTACAGGGTCAGGCCACCTGCAGGCCCTCACCTAAAATATTTTACAGGGTAAGCTCAATTGCAGGCCCTCACCTACAATCTTTTGCAGGGTCAGCGCACCTTCTGATGAAGACAGCAAAGTCTTGCCTGTTGGTACTCTGGCACACATGTCTGACTTCATGTTAGGCTGCCTTTCCCTCGACCCTCTCGTTATGTGCATTTTAGATTACACAGATTACTGGGTGGGAGGAGTCCCACTACCTGAACAATTGTACCACAATGTGAATGAGGCCCTCCTTTATGTGATATACATGCTGTTTCGGAGTGCCTCTTGCGTGTAATTTTTGGCAATACTTGCACTTTATATACAATTGGATATACAGGAAAGAATGCTTCCTAAATTTTTTTCCTGTAAAATAGATTTTTTGGGGGGTTTTGTGCGTATTTTTGTCAGTTTGTGAAAGTGGCGTACAACTCGGAAAACATGGTTCCCAGCAGTGACCTGGGAGTCCAAGATGCATCCAGACATCTTCCCCATGCTGTTCTTGATCCATTTTGGTGGTGTTTTTGTCACTTTCTGACCTTTTCCAATGGACCAGGCACCCTCCCCTCTTCAGAGCAGGGGGTGCCTGGTTGTCTCCCATTGACTTCCATTATACTCGGGTGCTCGGCCCAGCACACGAAAATAGCATTGTGTTCGGGTCGAACACCTGAATACTTTGGTGCCCGATCATCACTATTAAAACCATCAGTAGTAGTTTCCCCACATATGATGCATTTATATATATCAGAAGTATGATTTTATCTAAATAAATATATATATATATATATATATATATATACACTCACCTAAAGAATTATTAGGAACACCTGTTCTATTTCTCATTAATGCGATTATCTAGTCAACCAATCACATGGCAGTTGCTTCAATGCATCTAGGGTTGTGGTCCTGGTCAAGACAATCTCCTGAACTCCAAACTGAATGTCAGAATTGGAATGAAAGGTTATTTAAGCAATTTTGAG
The DNA here is from genome assembly GCF_014858855.1 of Bufo gargarizans. Lineage (NCBI taxonomy): Eukaryota > Metazoa > Chordata > Amphibia > Anura > Bufonidae > Bufo > Bufo gargarizans. The sequence goes on from NC_058084.1 coordinate 154,627,229, forward strand.
CGTGGCAAGCGTGGCATGGTTGTTGGTGCCAGACGGGCCGGTCTGAGTATTTCACAATCTGCTCAGTTACTGCGATTTTCACACACAACAATTTCTAGGGTTTACAAAGAATGGTGTGAAAAGGGAAACACATCTAGTATGCGGCAGTCCTGTGGGCAAAAATGCCTTGTGGATGCTAGAGGTCAGAGGAGAATGGGCCGACTGATTCAAGCTGATAGAAGAGCAAGGTTAACTGAAATAACCACTCGTTACAACCGGTGTATGCAGCAAAGCATTTGTGAAGCCACAACACGCACAACCTTGAGGCGGATGGGCTGCAACAGCAGAAGACCCCACCGGGTACCACTCATCTCCACTACAAATAGGAAAAAGAGGCTACAATTTGCACAAGCTCACCAAAATTGGACTGTTGAAGACTGGAAAAATGGTTTTTTGAACATGACAATGAGTTCACTGTACTAAAATGGCCCCCACAGTCACCAGATCTCAACCCAATAGAGCATCTTTGGGATGTGGTGGAACGGGAGCTACGTGCCCTGGATGTGCATCCCTCAAATCTCCATCAACTGCAAGATGCTATCCTATCAATATGGGCCAACATTTCTAAAGAATGCTATCAGCACCTTGTTGAATCAATGCCACGTAGAATTAAGGCAGTTCTGAAGGCAAAAGGGGGTCCAACACCGTATTAGTATGGTGTTCCTAATAATTCCTTAGGTGAGTGTGTATATATATATATATATATATTTTTTTTTTATTTGTATTTTTTGTAATTACACATTTATTTTGTGCCATACATTTTCTACAATTACAAAAAAAATATATAAATGTTATCTCTATTTCTGCTGGGTTTCAAACTCCCAAGCTTGTATATTAAAGGCAAGGACGCTAACTAGTGTTGATCACAAATATTCAAATTTCAAATTTCTATCGCGAATATAGGTACTTCAAAAATTTGCAAATATTTCGAAAATAGTGATATATATTCGTAATTTAGAATATTCAAATTTTTTTTTAATCAGTACACATGATCCCTCCCTGCTTCTAGCTTGTGGGCAAAGAAGAAGGCTGCAATATACTTGACTTTAGGAGTAGTGTTGTTTGCGAATTTTCGTAATGAAAATTTTTGTAATGAAAATTTTTCAACTTACAACTTTTAGACAAAGAAATAGCACTATATTAGCTAAATTGCTCTATATTTGTTTTTTCGAATATTCGCAATATTCTAAAACAAGAATATATAGCAATATAGCGAATATTCAGAAAAAACTAACATAGAGCAATTTAGCTAATATAGTGCTATAATATTCTTTGTCTAATAGTTGTAAGTTGAAAAATTTGCAATAAAAAAAATTCGCATTACTAAAATCCGCATTACGAAAATTTGCATATTACACAATCGTTACCTTGCTGATTCTTCGAGTAAAAAAATCGTAGAATATAACGAATATTCAAATTTGATATTATTCGACAAATATTCTACAAAATATTTGCGAAATATCGCAAATTCAGATATTACTTCAGCCGCTCATCACTAACGCTAACCACTACACTGTACAGCTACATGTTAACCTGCACAGAAATAGAAAATAAGACTTCTGCTGAATAGTAATACTCACTAAATCAGAAACTACTATGAGGTTTTTTGGTACAGTTTAGCATTCAGCTTTATAGCTGAGTGGATAAGGTCCTTTCCTCTAATGTACTGTACAATGGGTTGTGAGTTCAAATCCTGGCAGAAGCTTTTCAGAAATTGATGCTAAATTACATTTAAATACACTGACTCGATCACACGTGGTGTTCGGCCGAGCACGCTCGCTCCACACTAACTGACATACCTTGAATTAATAAAGGTCTTTATTTCATCGTGATTCAAATTACCTTGTTCTTGAATGACAATATTTACACAATCATGACCTTTGTACACATATTTAAAAAGGTATTTGACACTTTTTTCACTGATGCGCAAACTTCTACATTATTGTGGCAATTGTTCTTCAACGCTAAATAAGGATTATATGGTACAACCCAAGAGTTATACATTTTCTTTCTGTTAAGAATTATAGTTTGACGTGTATTTCTTCTCTTGTACTTTGGATAGCCATTGCTGTTAGCAATAATTTTATGCTGGAATTCCTTCATACATGGAGAATTATGCTGTCATTTTTCATACATGGAGAATTAGGATTGTGTGCTCCATGTGGTCCATTAATCATATGTTTTGTTACAATTGTATGTAAGCGAGGAGTGATTTCTATGTTAGGGATTTCAGCAGAGACAATTTTATCTATCAGTTCTTCATTTTTTTGTTTACAGCTTTTTTTAAAGGGAACCTGTCACCAGGATTTTGTGTATAGAGCTGAGGACATGGGTTGCTAGATGGCCGCTAGCACATCCGCAATACCCAGTCCCCATAGCTCTGTGTGCTTTTATTGTGTAAAAAAAACAATTTGATACATATGCAAATTAACCTGAGATGAGTCCTGTCCCTGACTCATCTAACGTACAGGACTCATCTCAGGTTAATTTGCATATGTATCAAATCGTTTTTTTTTACACAATAAAAGCGCACAGGGCTATGGGGACTGGGTATTGCAGATGTGCTTGTGGCCATCTAGCAACCCATGTCCTCAGCGCTATACACAAAATCCAGGTGACAGGTTCCCTTTAAGAATGAGAAGTATGTGAGCATGTGGAAACCTCTCTTGAAAATCTATCACATAGACTATGGCTTTTGGGACTCCAAAAATATGTTTTTTACTGATGTCATCAATTAGAGCTTTAAGTTTTAGATGAAATACTCTTGCAACTAAATGTGCTTGTCCATCAACAGTTTGTCCATGTTTTAGGTTATGTACAATCTCTTCCATTTGAGATTGCATGTCATTGTAATAAAAAGATCTGGTTTTCCATATTTTCTGACAATTGCCATAGCATCTTGCCATAGCATCAATGAAGCAGCCTGCTTCATTGGCTTCATTAAGTAAATGATCCATTAATCCAGAGTATTTTTCAACACACAATTTAGGCTGGTTTTGACGTATATAATTGATTCTGTTGGCTTCTGTTTTTACATATGCATCAACTATATATTGCTGTGTAAGGCAGCCTGCATTTTAGAAAGGGATAAAATCCTCTCTAATGAAAAGACGGTAACCGTAGTATTGCATTTGAGTGACTCTAACTCTAGGATTATGAGACTGGTTTGCTAAAGTTAATAAAGCTTGTGGTCTGTTTTGCAATGGTATGTCAATTCCCCAGCTTTGATGACCATAGGGGAATTACAATGGATAAACCATGGGTTCCAATTTAGGATCAAGGACACTAATTCTTTGTGTTTTTTTTTTTATTTTTTTGTACAATTTTGACTTGGTTTGCAGTTTATAAGAAGATCTATTTCAAGTGGTGGTTCTCCATCATCATTTAGAAAAATAAAAGCTTCCTTAATCCCTTCACGACCACAATCCATCTATATACGTGATAGCTGCACATACCACGTGCAGCTACCACGTGTATAGACGTCATGGCAGTTCTTTAATCCAAGCACTGCGAAGCGCTTGGATTAAAGCTTCTGCCCCTGCCCTGGTGCTGTCACGGACTGCATATAGTCTAGTAATGCCGGCAAGGGACCAATCAGAGTGGTCCCTTGCCGTCAATCGATCCGATTGGTTAGTCTGTGCAGACTAACCAATCGGATCGCAGCAGTGTTAAAATGCTGGTTTTAGGCTCTGATCTGCCCTCTCCGCCCAATACATTCATCCTGCCCCGAACTGTTTTTTCTGAATGCTGGCCATATCCCCCCCTTTTCCAGCGCTGCCCCCTGCCCCCGATGCAGTCCCACTGCTGTGTGTGATGGCGGCGGCTCCATTCTTGAGCCGCCGCCATCAGCAGCGAGTGTCAGCTCTATGCTGACACTCTGCTGTAACCCCATAGATGCCATGGCAGCGGCATCCATGGGGTTAATAGAGGGAGGGGGCTCCCTCTCTCAACCATCAGGGCTGCTGCGCTGCGATTGCAGCGCCCGATGGTTGCCATGGCAACTGGACGCTTTGCAAAGGCGTCCGGTGTTGCCACCTACAGGAAATCTAGTAGTATTATACTTTGCAATGCAAGAGCTTTGCAAAGTATAGTACAACCATCAGCCCCACTGGATCTTCAAGATCCAAGAGGAAACTGATAAAAAAAAAGTGAAGATAATAAAAGTTAAAATAAATAGATAAATAAAAATGTAAATAAAAAAAAAAAATTGCCTTTTCCTAGAAAAAAATTAAAAAACAAAACCACACATATTAGGTATCACCGCGTCCGTAACGACTATCTCTATAAATATATCACATTATCAACCCCGTCCAATAAACACCATAAAAAATAAAAAATAAAAACTGTGTAAAAAAAAGCCATTTTTGTCACCTTACATAACAAAAAGTGCAACACCAAGAGATCAAAAAGGCATATACACTTCAAAATACCGTTACCTCATCCCGCAAAAAATGAGTCTCTATTTAAGACAATCGCCCAAAAAATAAAAAAGCTATGGCTCTCAGACTATGGACACACTAAAACATAATTTATTTGGTTTCAGAAATGCTATTATTGTGTAAAACTTAAATAAATAAGAAAAAGTATACATATTGGGTATCGCCACGTCCGTAACGATCTTATCTATAAAACTGTCACATGACCTAACCCCTCAGATGAACACTGTAAAAAAAATAGAAAACTCTTCCAAAATAGCAATTTTTTTGGTCACCTTGCCCCATAAAGTGTAATAATGAATGATCAAAAAATCATATGTACCCAAAAATGGTACCAATAAAAACCTCAACTCTTTCTGCAAAAAAACGGTCCCCTGCACAAGATCGGTAGAAAAATAAAAAACATATGGCATTCAGAAAATAGACACACAAAAACATAATTTCTTTTTCAAAAATGCCTTATTATGTAAAACTGAAACAAACAAACAAAAAAGTAGACATATTTGATATCACTGCGTCCGTAACAACCTGCTCTATAAAAATAGCACATGATCCACCCTGTCGGATGAATCTTGTAAAAAATTAAAGATGACAAAACGGTGCCAAAACAGCAATTTTTTTGCTACCTTGCCTCACAAAAAACTTAATATAGAGCAATTAAAAATCATATGTACCCAAAATAGTACCAATAAAACTGTCACCTTATCCCCTAGTTTCCAAAATAGGTTCACTTTTTGGGAGTTTCTACTGTAGGGGTGCATCAGGGGGACTTTAAATGGGATATGACATCTAAAACCAGTCCAGCAAAATCTGCCTTCCAAAAACCATGTGGAGTTATTTTCCTTTTGCACCCTGCCGTGTGCCCTTACATCAGTTTACGACCACATGTGGGGTGTTTCTGTAAACCGCAGAATCAGGGTAATAAATATTGAGTTTTGTTTGGCTGCTAACCCTCAATGTGTTAAAGAAAAAATGTAATAAAATGGAAAATCTGCCAAAAAAGTGAAATTTTGAAATTTCATCTCCATTTTCCTTTAATTCTTGTGGAACACCTAAAGGGTTAACAAAGTTTGTAAAATACGTTTTGAGTAACTTGAGGGGTGTAGTTTCTACAATGGGGTCATTTATTGGGGGTATCCACTATGTAAGCCCCACAAAGGGACTTCAGACCTGAACTGGTCCTTAAAAAGTGGGTTTTGGAAATTTTCTTAAAAATTTTAAGAATTGCTTCTAAACTTCTAAGCCTTCTAACGTCCTAAAAAAATAAAATGACATTTCCAAAATGATGCCAACATAAAGTATACATATGGGGAATGTTAAGTAATAAATATTTTATGAGGTATCACTTTCTGTTTTAGAAGCAGAGAAATTGAAATTCTGAAAATTGCGAATTTTTCTATTTGTTTTGTAAATTTGGGATTTTTTCATTAATAAAGTTGAAATATATTGACTCAAATTTATGACTGTCATGAAGTACAATGTGTCACGAGAAAACAAATTCAGAATGGCTTGGATAAGTAAAAGCGTTCCAGAGCTATTACCACATAAAGTGACGCATGTCAGATTTGTAAATTTTGACTTGGACACCGGGGCATCAATGACCTTTGGTCATGAAAGGGTTAATAACATTCCTGTTTTTTGCGGCATCCTCTTCATATTCTTTTTCAACTTGGTACAACATTCTGCAGGCCTCGGCAAAAGGATTGAATTGTGCCATAAATGTACTTAATGTTTGCATAAGCTCTGAATTTATTCCTGAGTTGTCAGACATTTGCATTCTTTGCTCTGCAGCTTCAGAGGGATCTAAAATGTATAATTGTGCAAACTGTCTGCTTTCACCCTGTTGAGGATGCAGTGTTCCTGCTCTGTGACAAGTGGAAGGCTGAAAAGTCAGCCTGAATTTGTGGGAGGGGCATCTTACCTTCTTAAGCTCCAGCCCCCAGCTCCTCAGGGCGCTTCTGTTCATACCTGGATAGGGAGTCGCCTGCTCTGGTACTGCATCCGCGCACATCGTGAGTTGCTTTCATCTGCTTTGTTTTCGTTTCATACACTGCCGTTCATGTCTTCAGGAGAGGTAAGTTCTGTGCCATACTTTCGGCTCCCTGAGTCGGCGTGCGTTCCAGCGTGGAACGCATGCCTATACACCTTCCTGCCCCAGGTTGTTTTTTTTTTTTTTTTGTTGTTGTTTGTTTGTTTTTGTTTGTCTCCTTTTCCCCATCCAACTCCCTCCCTTGTCACTCTCTTTTTCTCCCCCTCCCTCCCTTGTCACTCTCTTTTTCTCCCCCTCCCTCCATTGTCACTCTCTCTTTCTCCCCGCTCCCCTATTGTCACTCTCTTTCTCCCCCTCCCTCCCTTGTCACTCTCTTTTTCTCCCCCTCCCTCCCTTGTCACTCTCTTTCTCCCCGCTCCCCCATTGTCACTCTCTTTCTCCCCGCTCCCCCATTGTCACTCTCTTTCTCCCCCTCATTCCCTTGTCACTCTCTTTCTCCCCCCTCCCCCCTTGTCACTCTCTTTCTCCCCGCTCCCCCATTGTCACTCTCTTTCTCCCCCTCCCTCCCTTCTCACTCTCTCTTTCTCCCCACCCACCTCTAGTGTAGCGTGGTTGAGCTCTGTCCGGTCCTTGGTACAGGAGCATTTGTTTTCTGTACCCGGCCGGACTGAAAGGAAGTGCACACTAAGTGAGCACTTCCTGTCAGTCCAGCCGGGTACAGGAAACAAAAGCTCCTGTACCAAGGACCGGACAGAGCTCGGCCACGCTACACTTGAGGCGCTTACCTCCTGTCAGTCCCTCTTTTCATCCTGCGCCAGAGCGGGGCGCCGGCAGTGTTGAGGGGCACAATGCGCTGCCCTGCTGAAAGGGAACGGTGTTCCTGCTAAGAAAAAAGTGCAGGAACGCCGTTCCCACGCGTTCCTGCAGGACTCGAGCCCTGTATGGCCCATAGCCAGGAGGCAGAGTAATGTTATCTCCCATAGATGCAAATGCTAGAGCACTATTTATTAACCTTATATTTTGCATGACATTTTTGCTGTAATGATGCTGACCCATCATGAGCTGCTGTATAAAAGGATTTGTTCGAATTGGTTGAAGATTAACTTTTCCTTTTTAGCAACACTGTGTAAATTTATGATCAGATTTCTCCTTCAAAATCTTTTGCTTGACAAAAATGGCATATCTGATTCAAATCTGTGTGGTGTATAATGTTACCCTCATTAATATTAACTATATCATTTATAAGTGCCATTCTTCCTATTGTGGCCCTAGATTCATTTGTTTCCAGTCGTTTACTCCAGGCCAGTCTCTGTGATTGTGCATGTCGCAAACATTGTAATTGTCGTTTTTCTGGTGTAAGACTTGCTGTCCTAGCTTTTTCTCTTTCAGCATGTCTATTACGTTTTTGCCTTTCTCTTATATCCTTTATCCTCTCCTGTGTGGCTGTTAATACAGGGAGTGCAGAATTATTAGGCAAATGAGTGTTTTGACCACATCATCCTCTTTATGCATGTTGTCTTACTCCAAGCTGTATAGGCTCGAAAGCCTACTACCAATTAAGCATATTAGGTGATGTGCATCTCTGTAATGAGAAGGGGTGTGGTCTAATGACATCAACACCCTATATCAGGTGTGCATAATTATTAGGCAACTTCCTTTCCTTTGGCAAAATGGGTCAAAAGAAGGACTTGACAGGCTCAGAAAAGTCAAAAATAGTGAGATATCTTGCAGAGGGATGCAGCACTCTTAAAATTGCAAAGCTTCTGAAGCGTGATCATCGAACAATCAAGCGTTTCATTCAAAATAGTCAACAGGGTCGCAAGAAGCCTGTGGAAAAACCAAGGCACAAAATAACTGCCCATGAACTGAGAAAAGTCAAGCGTGCAGCTGCCAAGATGCCACTTGCCACCAGTTTGGCCATATTTCAGAGTGGCAACATCACTGGAGTGCCCAAAAGCACAAGGTGTGCAATACTCAGAGACATGGCCAAGGTAAGAAAGGCTGAAAGACGACCACCACTGAACAAGACACACAAGCTGAAACGTCAAGACTGGGCCAAGAAATATCTCAAGACTGATTTTTCTAAGGTTTTATGGACTGATGAAATGAGAGTGAGTCTTGATGGGCCAGATGGATGGGCCCGTGGCTGGATTGGTAAAGGAAAGAGAGCTCCAGTCCGACTCAGACGCCAGCAAGGTGGAGGTGGAGTACTGGTTTGGGCTAGTATCATCAAAGATGAGCTTGTGGGGCCTTTTCGGGTTGAGGATGGAGTCAAGCTCAACTCCCAGTCCTACTGCCAGTTTCTGGAAGACACCTTCTTCAAGCAGTGGTACAGGAAGAAGTCTGCATCCTTCAAGAAAAACATGATTTTCATGCAGGACAATGCTCCATCACACGCGTCCAAGTACTCCACAGCGTGGCTGGCAAGAAAGGGTATAAAAGAAGAAAATCTAATGACATGGCCTCCTTGTTCACCTGATCTGAACCCCATTGAGAACCTGTGGTCCATCATCAAATGTGAGATTTACAAGGAGGGAAAACAGTACACCTCTCTGAACAGTGTCTGGGAGGCTGTGGTTGCTGCTGCACGCAATGTTGATGGTGAACAGATCAAAACACTGACAAAATCCATGGATGGCAGGCTTTTGAGTGTCCTTGCAAAGAAAGGTGGCTATATTGGTCACTGATTTGTTTTTGTTTTGTTTTTGAATGTCAGAAATGTATATTTGTGAATGTTGAGATGTTATATTGGTTTCACTGGTAAAAATAAATAATTGAAATGGGTATATATTAGTTTTTTGTTAAGTTGCCTAATAATTATGCACAGTAATAGTCACCTGCACACACAGATATCCCCCTAAAATAGCTAAAACTAAAAACAAACTAAAAACTACTTCCAAAAATATTCAGCTTTGATATTAATGAGTTTTTTGGGTTCATTGAGAACATGGTTGTTGTTCAATAATAAAATTAATCCTCAAAAATACAACTTGCCTAATAATTCTGCACTCCCTGTAGATGTGTTATGTCTGTTTGAAGATCTGTTATCCTGACTTTATTTATTTTAGCTTGTTGCTGACATAGTGTTTTTCGTTCATCTGCAGTAAGACTTGCTCTTTGTCTTTTGACATTTTTCTTAAGCTCATTTTCCTTTTCTTCAATTGATCTTTTTGCTCGTCTTTGTCTTTCTCTTAGGCCTCTTTCACACGGGCGTCCCGGATTTGCTCCAGATGCGTTGCGTGTGCATTGCTGGAAATCCCGCGCGAGTGCGCATGCAATTTCAGTCAGTTTTGACTGTGATTGCGTTGATCAGTTTTTATCACACGGGTGCTATGCATTTGGCACGCGCGTGAGAAAAAAATTAATGTGGTACCCAGACCCCAAACTTTTTCACTGAATTTCGGGTTTGGGTTAGGTGCTCTGTAGATTTTATTATTTTCCCTTATAACATGGTTATAATGGAAAATGATAGCATTCTTAATACAGAATGCTTACTAAAATGTTGATTGGGTTAAAAAAAAAAAAAAAAAAAAAAAAAAAAATCTCATCCACTTGTTCGTGCAGCCGGCATCGTCTTCTTTCTTCTTCTTTCAGGACCTTCAAAAGGACCTTTGATGACGTAATCACGCTCACCAGGTGGAGAGCATGGTGACGTCAGCGCAGGTCCTGCTGAATGAAGATACATCATCAAATGTCCTTTTGCAGGTCCTGAAAGAAGAAGAAAGTAGACTATGCCAGCTGTGCGAACAAGTGGATGAGGTGTTATTATATTTTATTTTTTTAACCGTTATAAGGGAAAAAATTACAGTGCATTTACTTTAATGGGGTCCGGGGTTGCTCATCCCTATCATCTCCTAGCAACCATGCATGAAATTCGCACCGAATCCGCATTTGCTTGCGGATGCTTGCGATTTACATGCATTCCCATTCATTTCTATGAGGCCTGTGAAAAACGCAGAATATAGAACATGCTTCGATTTTCTCGCAACACACAAGTAATGCGTGAAAATCACCGCTCATCTGCACAGCCCCATTAAGGTGAATGGTCCAGATTCAGTGCGGGTGCAATGCATTCACCTCAAGCATTTCACTCAGGGCGGAAAACTCGCCCGTGTGAAAAGGGCCTTATAAATTGTTTTTTACGCTCATTTTTCAGTTCTTGTATGGATCTATTTGCTCTTCTGAGTCTTTCTCTTTTAGCGTTTTTGAGACTCTCTTTTTCTTTCTTGAATTCATCTATTTGATTTTCTCTTTGTTTTTCAGCCTTTCTTTTTTTGGTGTTTACTTACTGAGCTGACCGTTTCTCCAGGAGAAGTTGCTTATGTAGGATTTCATTGTCTGTGTCTTTTGTCCTACTTGACATGTCCTTTTTTTGGGTGGCATGTAGTTAGTATAAAGTCCCAGTAATATAGGCTTGTACTTTTGTAATATTGTAATATTTTCTGTTACTGTAATACTGGCTTATATGTGGCTGTAATATGCATCACTGGCACTGACTGATGGGTGCTGAGACTGCTAGCACTGTGACTGGTGGCTGGTGGCACTGACTGATGAGTGATATGACTGGCACTGACTGGTGGCTGTTGCTTGTGATACTGTCTGATGGCTGAGACGGCTGGAACTGACTAGTGTCTGAGACAACTGTCACTGACTGGTGGCTGAAACTGCTTGCCTGTGACTGATTGATGAGACGGCTGAAACTGAGTGGTGGCTGAGACGGCTGCACTGACTGGTGGCTGAGACGGCTGCACTGACTGGTGGCTGAGACGCTGGCACTGACTGGTGGCTGAGATGGCTGGTATTGACTGGTGGCTGAGACAGCTGGCACTGACTGGTGGCTGAGACAGCTGGCACTGACTGGTGGCTGAGACGGCTGACACTGACTGGTGGCTGAGACTGCAGGCACTGTGACTGGTGGCTGAGATGGCACTAACTGGTGGTGCTGAAACTGTGGCTGTGGCTGAGACTGTTGAGTGAGGCTAATTGTTGATACTTCTGTCACTATGACTGGTGGCTGTGGCTGGTGGCACTGACTGGTGGCTGAGACGACTGGCACTGACTGGTGGCTGAGACTGCTGGCACTGTGACTGGTGGCTTAGATGGGTAGCACTAACTGGTGGTGCTGAGAATGTTGGCACTGTGACTGGTGGCAATCACTGATGGCTGAGATGGCTGGCACTGACTGGTGGTGCTTAGACTGCAGCTGTGGCTGAGACTGTTGACTGCGGCTAATTGCTGAGAAGGCTGGCACTGACTGGTGGTGCTAAGACTGCTGGCACTGACTGATGGCTAAGAAGACTGGCACTGACGGGTGGCTGAGACTGAGGGCACTGTGACTGGTGTCTGAGACGGCTAGTACTAACTGGTGGCTTAGATGGCTGGCACTGACTGGTGTCTGAGACTGCTGGCACTGTGACTGGTGGTGCTGAGACCACTGGCAGCAACTGGTGGCTAATACTGCTGCTGTATCTGTTTCTGTATCTGTGTCTGACAGGACTGTAATGGCGGCGCTTGTGGGAGGTCCGGGCGGCTGTATGGTGCGCTGCGATTCTATTGGCCGGCACACCGTGCATGCGCATATAACTTCAGCACAGATGCACTGACACATAGCAGGCACAGAGCGCTTTAATTATATAGGAGATGTTTTGATTCCAACATGGATAATATTTAGTTGGAGAGTACTGCTAGAAATAGAAAAATGTTAGTCATTGCAAGCATCAAGGTTAATAGTCTTTACAATTTGCCAGTGTCTACTTATAGTAGACAAGTCATCCTATTCTGGAGCTGGATTATTTCTGTGCTTTTTAAACTAGGGAGTTTTTACAAAACCATGACCTTGCTGCAATGCCGAACAGGATTAGCACACGCATCATTAAAGGATTGCACTGTTTACCTAAATCACAATGATACAAACCAGTGCATAAATGTAATTATTTTTCCTCATTAAAATGATTAAATGGTATGCAAATAAGTGAATATAAAATAATAACATGCTATCATGCAATGTATATATTTTACCAATTTTGATCAAAGTGCCCATGAATTGGTGCAGAGTAATCTGCACAAACTTTATAGTATAGTTGTATAGCATAGTAGTATAAATACATAACGGTGATTTTCACTACACAATAGGCAAGGATCCATGAACCATGGTGATAAAAGTGTAAATTGTGTGATACTGTATGGCCAATGCTGAAGCTATAAAGTAATTGGTCACTTCTGTTAAGTTTTACAGTTCTTCTATTTTTGTCCCTTCCCCTTCAGAAATGGTTAAAAACACATTTAAAAATAAATAAATTACTAAATCACCACCAATATCCTAGCAGTGTAATTTTTACACCCTTAGGCCTCATGCAGACGACCGTTTTATTTTTAAGGTCCGCAAAAACGGGGTCCGTAGGTCCTTGATTCGTGTCAGTTTTTTCTTCCGCGGGTCTTCCTTGATTTTTGGAGGATCCACGGACATGAAGAAAAAATCGTTTTGGTGTCCGCCTGGCCGTGCGGACAAAACGGATCCGTCCTGGCTTACAATGCAAGTCAATGGGGACGGATCCGTTTGACGTTGACACAATATGGTGCAATTGCAAACGGATCCGTCCCCCATTGACTTTCAATGTAAAGTCAGGAGTCCCTATTATACCATCGGATTGGAGTTTTCTCCAATCCGATGGTATATTTTAACTTGAAGCGTCCCCATCACCATGGGAACGCCTCTATGTTAGAATATACCATCGGATTTGAGTTACGTCGTGAAAACTCATATCCGACAGTATATTCTAACACAGAGGAGTTCTCATAGTGATGGGGACGCTTCAAGTTAGAATATACTACAAACTGTGTACATGACTGCCCCCTGCTGCCTGGCAGCACCCGATCTCTTACAGGGGGCTGTGATCCGCACAATTAACCCCTCAGGTGCCGCACCTCAGGGGTTAATTGTGCGTATCATAGCCCCCTGTAAGAGATCAGGGGCTGCCAAGCAGCAGGGGGCCCCCCTCCCTCCCTCTATTGTATTAACTCATTGGTGGCTAGTGTGCGGCCCCTCCCTCCCTCTATTGTATTAACTCATTGGTGGCCAGTATACAGCCTCCCCCGGCCCCCCCTCCCTCCCTCTATTGTATTAACTCATTTGTGGCCAGTGTGCACCCCCCCCGGCCCCCCTCCCTCCCTCTATTGTATTAACTCATTGGTGGCCAGTGTGCGACCCTCCTCCCCCCCATCATGGGTGGCAGCGGAGAGTTCTGATCAGAGTCCCAGTTTAATCGCTGGGGCTCTGATCGGTAACCATGGCAACCAGGACGCTTCTGCAGTCCTGGTTGCCATGGTTACTTAGCAATATTAGAAGCTGTAGCGGAGTGCAATATTAGAATCCACGATCTCCGCTGGTATAACAGGTAAATCCACAGTCAGCGCTGAACAGTACGATAATATTCCCAATCCTCCCAATAACCGGACGAAACACAGTCTGGGAGTCAACAACCCGCTTTATTCACAAGCTTGTATATTTATACAGTTCCCCATGCCATTGTACACAAACTCCCCTTCCCTCTGTCTGTAACACAATACACAAAACCAAATGAGCATTGTCTGAGACGTAATTAACCAACACAATAAGCATTGTCTGAGACGTAATCCACAAAATACAATTACCAAACGTAATGGACTAACTTGAACCCTGGCATACACATATACAATGTAACCGAACACATAATAACATACATAATCTGTAAGACAGCCTGAATGCAATCTGCTACCCAGTCTAAAAGGGGCAGTAGTAGCAATATAAAATACCACATTCCCAAATATTGCATTCAAACGTACGGACAACCTTCTTACATTATAGTCCAGAAGTGGCTAGGTTTGCCACAATGCTCCCCCAGAACCAAGCCGGCATACACAGTCTGATCCCAACGGATCGGCTTGGGGATGTCCGGGAGAGTACTCACAGATCACTTTTCCAGTTCCGTTTGTCTGGATAACCCGTCGGTGTTACCATTTTGTTTCCCTGGGTGGTAGTGGATGGTAAAGTCAAACGGCTGCAGCGCCAGACTCCAGCGCAGCAGCCGGGCATTGTCTCCAGTCACACGGTTTAGCCACACCAACGGGTTGTGTTCTGTGAGTAAGGAAAAAGGTTGTCCATATAAGTACGGCTGTAACTTTTTGAGGGCCCACACCACGGCCAGGCACTCCTTCTCAATGGCGGCGTAGCTTACTTCTCGTGGCAATAACTTTCGGCTCAAGTAAGCTACGGGGTGTTCTCCGCCATCGGCTCCAACTTGGCTCAGCACTGCTCCCAATCCAAACATTGAAGCGTCTGTGTGAACAAGAAATCTTTTAGTTGGATCAGGAGCAGCAAGTACGGGAGCATTAGTTAGAGCAGTCTTCAGTTGTTGGAATGCCTGATCACACTCTGGGGCCCAGACAACCTGTCGAGGAAGATTCTTACGCGTCAAGTCAGTCAGGGGTTTGGCCAGGGCGCTATAATTGGGCACAAATTTTCGTTAGTACCCTGCGGTACCCAGAAATGCTAGCACTTGGGTTTTTGTCCTAGGAGTGGGCCATTTAGCTACAGCTTCCACTTTAGCTGGTTCCGGTTTCTGTTGCCCGCTCCCCACCCGCTGGCCCAAGTACTGCACTTCGGCCATCCCTATATGACACTTGCTGGGTTTCAGCGTTAATCCTGCCTCTCCAATACGATCTAGGATGGCCCCTATGTGTTGTAGGTGCTCTGCCCAGGTCTGGCTGAATATAGCGATGTCATCCAAGTAGGCACAGGCGTATTCCTGGAATCCGTCCAGTAACCGATCGACCATCCGCTGAAAAGTTGCCGGATCGTTTTTCATCCCGAATGGCATGACCCGAAATTGATACAGGCCAAACGGGGTGACAAACGCCGACTTGGGGATGGCATCCTCGGCTAGTGGAATCTGCCAGTATCCCTTACATAGATCTATGGTAGTGAGATACTGGCCCCGTGCCATCTTATCCAGCAGCTCGTCTATCCGAGGCATCGGATAGGCATCAGACACCGTTTTGTCATTTAGCCTCCGGTAGTCGACACAGAAACGTGTCTTGCCGTCCTTCTTGGGTACCAGCACTACCGGCGATGCCCAGGGGGTATCAGAAGGTTCGATAACCCCCAGCTGCAACATCTCGTCAATTTCAGTTTTCATATGGGTTCTGACTAGAGTTGAGCGAACACCTGGATGTTCGGGTTCGAGAAGTTCGGCCGAACATCCCGGAAATGTTCGGGTTCGGGATCCGAACCCGATCCGAACTTCGTCCCGAACCCGAACCCCATTGAAGTCAATGGGGACCCGAACTTTTCGGCACTAAAAAGGCTGTAAAACAGCCCAGGAAAGAGCTAGAGGGCTGCAAAAGGCAGCAACATGTAGGTAAATCCCCTGCAAACAAATGTGGATAGGGAAATGAATTAAATTAAAAATTAAATAAATAAAAATTAACCAAAATCAATTGGAGAGAGGTTCCATAGCAGAGAATCTGGCTTCCCGTCACCCACCACTGGAACAGTCCATTCTCAGATATTTAGGCCCCGGCACCCAGGCAGAGGAGAGAGGTCCCGTAACAGAGAATCTGTCTTCATGTCAGCAGAGAATTAGTCTGCATGTCATAGCAGAGAATGAGGCTTCACGTCAGCCACCACTGCAACAGTCCATTGGCATATATTTAGGCCCAGCACACACACAGGCAGAGGAGAGAGGTCCCGTAACAGAGAATCTGTCTTCATGTCAGCAGAGAATTAGTCTGCATGTCATAGCAGAGAATGAGGCTTCACGTCAGCCACCACTGCAACAGTCCATTGGCATATATTTAGGCCCAGCACACACACAGGCAGAGGAGAGAGGTCCCGTAACAGAGAATCTGTCTTCATGTCAGCAGAGAATTAGTCTGCATGTCATAGCAGAGAATGAGGCTTCACGTCACCCACCACTGCAACAATCCATTGGCATATATTTAGGCCCAGCACCCAGGCAGAGGAGGGAGGTCCCGTAACAGAGAATCTGTCTTCATGTCAGCAGAGAATTAGTCTGCATGTCATAGCAGAGAATCAGGCTTCACGTCAGCCACCACTGCAACAGTCCATTGGCATATATTTAGGCCCAGCACACACACAGGCAGAGGAGAGAGGTCCCGTAACAGAGGATCTGGCTTCATGTCAGCAGAGAATCAGTCTGCATGTCATAGCAGAGAATCAGGCTTCACGTCAGCCACCACTGCAACAGTCCATTGGCATATATTTAGGCCTAGCACACAGGCAGAGGAGAGAGGTCCCGTAACAGACAATCTGGCTTCATGTCAGCAGAGAATCAGTCTGCATGTCATAGCAGAGAATGAGGCTTCACGTCAGCCACCACTGCAACAGTCCATTGTCATAAATTTAGGCCCAGCACCCAGGCAGAGGAGGGAGGTCCCGTAACAGACAATCTGGCTTCATGTCAGCAGAGAATTAGTCTGCATGTCATAGCAGAGAATCAGGCTTCATGTCAGCCACCACTGCAACAGTCCATTGGCATATATTTAGGCCTAGCACACAGGCAGAGGAGAGGTTCATTCAACTTTGGGTAGCATCGCAATATAATGGTAAAATGAAAATAAAAATAGGATTGAATGAGGAAGTGCCCTGGAGTCCAATAATATATGGTTATGGGGAGGTAGTTAATGTCTAATCTGGACAAGGGACGGACAGGTCCTGTGGGATCCATGCCTGGTTCATTTTTATGAACGTCAGCTTGTCCACATTGGCTGTAGACAGGCGGCTGCGTTTGTCTGTAATGACGCCCCCTGCCGTGCTGAATACACGTTCAGACAAAACGCTGGCTGCCGGGCAGGCCAGCACCTCCAAGGCATAAAAGGCTAGCTCTGGCCACGTGGACAATTTAGAGACCCAGAAGTTGAATGGGGCCGAACCATCAGTCAGTACGTGGAGGGGTGTGCACACGTACTGTTCCACCATGTTAGTGAAATGTTGCCTCCTGCTAACACGTTGCGTATCAGGTGGTGGTGCAGTTAGCTGTGGCGTGTTGACAAAAGTTTTCCACATCTCTGCCATGCTAACCCTGCCCTCAGAGGAGCTGGCCGTGACACAGCTGCCTTGGCGACCTCTTGCTCCTCCTCTGCCTTGGCCTTGGGCTTCCACTTGTTCCCCTGTGACATTTGGGAATGCTCTCAGTAGCGCGTCTACCAACGTGCGCTTGTACTCGCGCATCTTCCTATCACGCTCCAGTGCAGGAAGTAAGGTGGGCACATTGTCTTTGTAGCGTGGATCCAGCAGGGTGGCAACCCAGTAGTCCGCACAGGTTAAAATGTGGGCAACTCTGCTGTCGTTGCGCAGGCACTGCAGCATGTAGTCGCTCATGTGTGCCAGGCTGCCCAGGGATAAGGACAAGCTGTCCTCTGTGGGAGGCGTATCGTCATCGTCCTGCCTTTCCCCCCAGCCACGCACCAGTGATGGGCCCGAGCTGCGTTGGGTGCCACCCCGCTGTGACCATGCTTCATCCTCATCCTCCTCCACCTCCTCCTCATCCTCGTCCTCCTCGTCCTCCAGTAGTGGGCCCTGGCTGGCCACATTTGTACCTGGCCTCTGCTGTTGCCAAAAACCTCCCTCTGAGTCACTTCGAAGAGACTGGCCTGAAAGTGCTAAAAATGACCCCTCTTCCTCCTCCTCCTCCTCCTCCTCCTGGGCCACCTCCTCTTCCATCATCGCCCTAAGTGTTTTCTCAAGGAGACATAGAAGTGGTATTGTAACGCTGATAACGGTGTCATCGCCACTGGCCATGTTGGTGGAGTACTCGAAACAGCGCAACAGGGCACACAGGTCTCGCATGGAGGCCCAGTCATTGGTGGTGAAGTGGTGCTGTTCTGTAGTGCGACTGACCCGTGCGTGCTGCAGCTGAAACTCCACTATGGCCTGCTGCTGCTCGCACAGTCTGTCCAGCATGTGCAAGGTGGAGTTCCACCTGGTGGGCACGTCGCATATGAGGCGGTGAGCGGGAAGGCCGAAGTTACGCTGTAGCGCAGACAGGCGAGCAGCAGCAGGATGTGAACGCCGGAAGCGCGAACAGACGGCCCGCACTTTATGCAGCAGCTCTGACATGTCGGGGTAGTTGTGAATGAACTTCTGCACCACCAAATTCAGCACATGCGCCAAGCAAGGGATGTGCGTCAAATTGGCTAGTCCCAGAGCTGCAACGAGATTTCGCCCATTATCACACACCACCAGGCCGGGCTTGAGGCTCACCGGCAGCAACCACTCGTCGGTCTGTTGTTCAATACCCCGCCACAACTCCTGTGCGGTGTGGGGCCTGTCCCCCAAACATATGAGTTTCAGAATGGCCTGCTGACGTTTACCCCGGGCTGTGCTGAAGTTGGTGGTGAAGGTGTGTGGCTGACTGGATGAGCAGGTGGAAGAAGAGGAGGAGGAAGCCGAGAAGGAGGAGGTGGCAACAGGAGGCAAAGAATGTTGCCCTGCGATCCTTGGCGGCGGAAGGACGTGCGCCAAACAGCTCTCCGCCTGGGGCCCAGCTGCCACTACATTTACCCAGTGTGCAGTTAGGGAGATATAGCGTCCCTGGCCGTGCTTACTGGTCCACGTATCTGTGGTTAGGTGGACCTTGCTACAGATGGCGTTGCGCAGTGCACACTTGATTTTATCGGATACTTGGTTGTGCAGGGAAGGCACGGCTCTCTTGGAGAAGTAGTGCCGGCTGGGAACAACATACTGTGGGACAGCAAGCGACATGAGCTGTTTGAAGCTGTCTGTGTCCACCAGCCTAAATGACAGCATTTCATAGGCCAGTAGTTTAGAAATGCTGGCATTCAGGGCCAGGGATCGAGGGTGGCTAGGTGGGAATTTACGCTTTCTATCAAATGTTTGTGAGATGGAGAGCTGAACGCTGGCGTGTGACATGGTTGAGACGCTTGGTGACGGAGGTGGTGGTGGTGGTGTTGGTGGTACATCCCCTGTTTGCTGGGCGGCAGGTGCCAACGTTCCTCCAGAGGCGGAGGAAGAGGCCGAGGCGGCAGCAGCAGAATAGGCCGAGGCGGCAGCAGCAGAAGAGGTAGCAGGGGGAGCCTGAGTGACTTCCTTGGTTTTAAGGTGTTTACTCCACTGCAGTTCATGCTTTGCATGCAGGTGCCTGGTCATGCAGGTTGTGCTCAGGTTCAGAACGTTAATGCCTCGCTTCAGGCTCTGATGGCACAGCGTGCAAACCACTCGGGTCTTGTCGTCAGCACATTGTTTGAAGAAGTGCCATGCCAGGGAACTCCTTGAAGCTGCCTTTGGGGTGCTCGGTCCCAGATGGCGGCGGTCAGTAGCAGGCGGAGTCTCTTGGCGGCGGGTGTTCTGCTTTTGCCCACTGCTCCCTCTTTTGCTACGCTGTTGGCTCGGTCTCACCACTGCCTCTTCCTCCGAACTGTGAAAGTCAGTGGCACGACCTTCATTCCATGTGGGGTCTAGGACCTCATCGTCCCCTGCATCGTCTTCCACCCAGTCTTGATCCCTGACCTCCTGTTCAGTCTGCACACTGCAGAAAGACGCAGCAGTTGGCACCTGTGTTTCGTCATCATCAGAGACATGCTGAGGTGGTATTCCCATGTCCTCATCATCAGGAAACATAAGTGGTTGTGCGTCAGTGCATTCTATGTCTTTCACCGCTGGGGAAGGGCTAGGTGGATGCCCTTGGGAAACCCTGCCAGCGGAGTCTTCAAACAGCATAAGAGACTGCTGCATAACTTGAGGCTGAGACAGTTTCCCTGGTATGCATGGGGGTGATGTGACAGACTGATGGGGTTGGTTTTCAGGCGCCATCTGTGCGCTTTCTGCAGAAGACTGGGTGGGAGATAATGTGAACGTGCTGGATCCACTGTCGGCCACCCAATTGACTAATGCCTGTACCTGCTCAGGCCTTACCATCCTTAGAACGGCATTGGGCCCCACCATATATCGCTGTAAATTCTGGCGGCTACTGGGACCTGAGGTAGTTGGTACACTAGGACGTGTGGATGTGGCAGAACGGCCACGTCCTCTCCCAGCACCAGAGGGTCCACTAACACCACCACGACCATGTCCACGTCCGCGTCCCTTACTAGATGTTTTTCTCATTGTTATGGTTCACCACAACAACAAATATATTATTTGGCCCAATGTATTGTATTCAAATTCAGCGGGATATAAATTTGAGGCCTAGTATTTAGGCGCTGGGTGACCGGTATGGATTTAGTGACAGAATTAGACTTGGAAATGCACAGAAGCGTGTGTGTGAAGTTATTCTGAATGACCCTATGTGCACCTTCAATATGATCTACCCTTTTAGGGATAGATTTCAAATAGCTCTGATATAGCAGAAACGACTAAATTATGAAATTGCTAAATTGGGAATTGTATTTCAACCCAGAACAAAAAATGTGCTTTGACGGACACTAAATAACTTTCCCAGCCACAACAGGACAGCGGTAACGAGAGATTTAGCGGGATATAAATTTGAGGCCTAGTATTTAGGCGCTGGGTGACCGGTATGGATTTAGTGACAGAATTAGACTTGGAAATGCACAGAAGAGTGTGTGTGAAGTTATTCTGAATGACCCTATGTGCACCTTGAATATTATATACCCTTTTAGGGATAGATTTCAAATAGCTCTGATATAGCAGAAACCACTAAATTATGAAATTGCTAAATTGGGAATTGTATTTCAACCCAGAACAAAAAATGTGCTTTGACGGACACTAAATAACTTTCCCAGCCACAACAGGACAGCGTTAACGAGAGATTTAGCAGGATATAAATTTGAGGCCTAGTATTTAGGCGCTGGGTGACAGGTATGGGTTTAGTGACAGAATTAGACTTGGAAATACACAGTAGCGGGTGTGTGTGAAGTTATTCTGAATGACCCAATGTGCACCTTGAATATTATATACCCTTTTAGGGATAGATTTCAAATAGCTCTGATATAGCAGAAACCACTAAATTATGAAATTGCTAAATTGGGAATTGTATTTCAACCCAGAACATGAAATGTGCTTGAACGGACACTAAATAACTCGCCCAGCTACAGCACTAAGGACAGATTTAGCGGGATATAAATTTGAGGCCTAGTATTTAGGCGCTGGGTGACAGGTATGGGTTTAGTGCCAGAATTAGACTTGGAAATACACAGTAGCGGGTGTGTGTGAAGTTATTCTGAATGACCCAATGTGCACCTTGAATATTATATACCCTTTTAGGGATAGATTTCAAATAGCTCTGATATAGCAGAAACCACTAAATTATGAAATTGCTAAATTGGGAATTGTATTTCAACCCAGAACAAGAAATGTGCTTGAACGGACACTAAATAACTCGCCCAGCTACAGCACTAAGGACAGATTTAGCGGGATATAAATTTGAGGCCTAGTATTTAGGCGCTGGGTGACAGGTATGGGTTTAGTGCCAGAATTAGACTTGGAAATACACAGTAGCGGGTGTGTGTGAAGTTATTCTGAATGACCCAATGTGCACCTTGAATATTATATACCCTTTTAGGGATAGATTTCAAATAGCTCTGATATAGCAGAAACCACTAAATTATGAAATTGCTAAATTGGGAATTGTATTTCAACCCAGAACAAGAAATGTGCTTGAACGGACACTAAATAACTCGCCCAGCTACAGCACTAAGGACAGATTTAGCGGGATATAAATTTGAGGCCTAGTATTTAGGCGCTGGGTGACAGGTATGGGTTTAGTGCCAGAATTAGACTTGGAAATACACAGTAGCGGGTGTGTGTGAAGTTATTCTGAATGACCCAATGTGCACCTTGAATATTATATACCCTTTTAGGGATAGATTTCAAATAGCTCTGATATAGCAGAAACCACTAAATTATGAAATTGCTAAATTGGGAATTGTATTTCAACCCAGAACAAGAAATGTGCTTGAACGGACACTAAATAACTCGCCCAGCTACAGCACTAAGGACAGATTTAGCGGGATATAAATTTGAGGCCTAGTATTTAGGCGCTGGGTGACAGGTATGGGTTTAGTGCCAGAATTAGACTTGGAAATACACAGTAGCGGGTGTGTGTGAAGTTATTCTGAATGACCCAATGTGCACCTTGAATATTATATACCCTTTTAGGGATAGATTTCAAATAGCTCTGATATAGCAGAAACCACTAAATTATGAAATTGCTAAATTGGGAATTGTATTTCAACCCAGAACAAGAAATGTGCTTGAACGGACACTAAATAACTCGCCCAGCTACAGCACTAAGGACAGATTTAGCGGGATATAAATTTGAGGCCTAGTATTTAGGCGCTGGGTGACAGGTATGGGTTTAGTGCCAGAATTAGACTTGGAAATACACAGTAGCGGGTGTGTGTGAAGTTATTCTGAATGACCCAATGTGCACCTTGAATATTATATACCCTTTTAGGGATAGATTTCAAATAGCTCTGATATAGCAGAAACCACTAAATTATGAAATTGCTAAATTGGGAATTGTATTTCAACCCAGAACAAGAAATGTGCTTGAACGGACACTAAATAACTCGCCCAGCTACAGCACTAGGGACAGATTTAGCTGGATATAAATTTGAGGCCTAGTATTTAGGCGCTGCGTGACAGGTATGGGTTTAGTGACAGAATTAGACTTGGAAATACACAGTAGCGGGTGTGTGTGAAGTTATTCTGAATGACCCAATGTGCACCTTGAATATTATATACCCTTTTAGGGATAGATTTCAAATAGCTCTGATATAGCAGAAACCACTAAATTATGAAATTGCTAAATTGGGAATTGTATTTCAACCCAGAACAAGAAATGTGCTTGAACGGACACTAAATAACTCGCCCAGCTACAGCACTAGGGACAGATTTAGCTGGATATAAATTTGAGGCCTAGTATTTAGGCGCTGGGTGACCGGTATGGATTTAGTGACAGAATTAGACTGGGATATGGCCAAAAAATAAACAGACTATTGCTGGTTAAATGCACTTGGTGTGACAGCTTCACCCTGATGTAGGCTTTAGCCAAAAAACAACCACACCATTGAGGGTTAAATGCACTTGGTGACAGGCGCAGCTTGCCCCTGATTTAGTATATGGCCAAAAAATGAACAGACTATTGCTGGTTAAATGCACTTGGTGTGACAGCTTCACCCTGATGTAGGCTTTAGCCAAAAAACAACCACACCATTGAGGGTTAAATGCACTTGGTGACAGGCGCAGCTTGCCCCTGATTTTGTATATGGCCAAAAAATGAACAGACTATTGCTGGTTAAATGCACTTGGTGTGACAGCTTCACCCTGATGTAGGCTTTAGCCAAAAAACAACCACACCATTGAGGGTTAAATGCACTTGGTCGCAGCTTGTGCTGGCGCACCACAAGACACAAAATGGCCGCCGATCACCCCAGAAAAATGTGACTGACAAACGGTCTGTGCAGCCTAAAAACAGTGAGCAATTGAGGATCAGCAGCTCAATGATCCACAGCTGCAGATCGATCAGTTAATCAAGTCCTTTGGAGGAGTTAATCTGCCTAATCTCGCCCTACTGTCGCAGCCGCAACCTCTCCCTACGCTAATCAGAGCAGAGTGACGGGCGGCGCTATGTGACTCCAGCTTAAATAGAGGCTGGGTCACATGGTGCTCTGGCCAATCACAGCCATGCCAATAGTAGGCATGGCTGTGATGGCCTCTTGGGGCAAGTAGTATGACGCTTGTTGATTGGCTGCTTTGCAGCCTTTCAAAAAGCGCCAAGAAAGCGTCACAAAAGCGCGAAGAAAGCGACGAACACCGAACCCGAACCCGGACTTTTACGAAAATGTCCGGGTTCGGGTCCGTGTCACGGACACCCCAAAATTCGGTACGAACCCGAACTATACAGTTCGAGTTCGCTCATCCCTAGTTCTGACTGCTTCAGGGACGCGATATGGAGTCTGCCACATAGGTAGCTGTCCCGGGGTTTCGACTCGGTGGGTGGCCAGTGGAGTGTACCCAGGCAAATTGGAGAAGGTAGCCCCTTTAGCTACAATCAGCTCTTGTACCTGGGCACGCTCCTGAGGGCTTAGCCGCTCCCCCAGCCGAACCCCCTTGGAGGGCTCTGTCTGTTCTTCCTGTTCTAATAGGTCAGGTAGGGGCAGATTCTCCTGATCCTCAGAGGCTGAGGCGCATATCGCCGCCACGTCCTCTATCCTCTCATGGTAGGGTTTGAGCATGTTTATATGGAGCATGCGTCTCTTCCCTACCCCTGAGCAGGGGCCAATCACATAGGTGGTGTCACATCTCTGTTCCACCACCTGGTACGGGCCTTGCCAGATGGCCTGCAGCTTGTCTGTGCGGACGGGTTTTAAAATCAAAACCTTCTGCCCCACTTGAAAGCTGCGGTCTCTGGCTCCCCTATCGTACCATCGGCGCTGGCGCTGCTGGGCCGCCCGGAGGTTGGTGCGCACAGTCTGAGTCAGCGCCTCCAGACGGTCCCGGAACTCCAGTACGTAAGATACGATAGGGGTTCCATCTGGGCTACTCTCACCCTCCCAATGCTCCCTAATTAGGTCTAACGGCCCTCGTACCCTCCTTCCAAACAGTAATTCAAAAGGAGAAAACCCTGTCGATTCTTGGGGTACCTCCCTGTATGCGAAGAGCAGGTGGGGTAAAAACCGTTCCCAGTCTTTGTGCGCTTCTCCAAACGTACGGAGCATTTGTTTCAGCGTACCATTAAATCTTTCGCATAGCCCATTGGACTGGGGGTGGTAGGCAGAATTTATTATTGGCTTAATGCCACATATCTTCCACAGTTGTTGGGTGACCTCGGCAGTGAATTGGGTGCCCCTATCGGATATTATTTCTTGGGGAAACCCTACCCGGGAAAATATCTTCATTAAAGCCTCGGCCACCGTTTCAGCATGGATATTAGTGAGGGCTACGGCCTCAGGGTATCGTGTGGCATAGTCCACTACTGTTAAGATAAACCTTTTCCCAGAGGGGCTGGGTTTGGGTAGGGGCCCTACTATGTCGACGGCCACCCTACTGAAAGGTTCTGCAATAATAGGGAGGGGACATAATTTAGCTTTGGGGCGGTCACCTCGCTTGCCTACTCGCTGGCATATATCACAGGATGTGCAGTACTGCCTCACATCTTTAGAAATCCCTGGCCAGAAAAATGCATGGGTTAACCTATATCGGGTACGGGTCATCCCTAGATGCCCAGACAAGGGAATATCGTGCGCAATCCTAAGTAGCTCTTGCCGATATTTCTGGGGAACCACTAACTGTTTGGTGGTCACTGTGACTGACCCCCCCACTCCTCTTTCAGCAATACGGTACAGTAGCCCCTTCTCCCACGTGTACCGCTCCCCCTCTAACCCAGCCTGGTTGGTGTGTACTCTGTCCCTATATATCTGTAGTGTGGGGTCTGACTTTACCTCTGCCTCAAATGTAGTTGGGGTATCCCAGGACATACGTGTCGTGTGGGGGTCATGGTCTTTTACCTGAGCCTCAGAGTGTGCTAGTGGAGCCGTGATGCGAGCCTGCTGCCGTGTGGTCACTGGATGAGCTTCCTGGTGTGGAGCCTGGGGTACAAAAGCAGAGGTCATCTGGCCCAAGTCATTCCCCAGTACAACATCTGCTGGTAGATTTTGCATGATGCCCACTTCCACAACCCCCTCTCCCGCACCCCAATCCAAATGCACTTTAGCAGTGGGTAGTCGGTACACTGCTCCCCCTGCCACCCTTACGGCCACTGATCCACCAGTGTGAGCGGAACCTGGAACCAGATGGGGTGCGATCAAGGTTAGCGTGGCTCCGGAATCTCGGAGCCCTTGTACTTCCTTCCCTTCCAGGGTCACCAGCTGGTGATGGTGCTGCCTGTTGTCGGTGGCTCGAACGGACATCACCTTGTGTAATACCCCTAGAGGTTCCTCGGCTTGCACACTCCACATCTCTTGGGCAGCTGGCTCCCGCTGATAATGGTGGGCAGCAGCCCTTTGTGCCGGATTCGGTCGAGCTTGGTTCCAGGCGGGTCTGCCTCGATTTTGGGTGCACTCACGGGCCATATGCCCCCACTGTTTGCAGGTGTGGCACTGGATATTGACACGTCCATTATACCTGGAGGGTGGTGGTAGGTTCCCTGGGGACGGGCAAAGAGGAGATGCAGTGGGAGCGTGGGGGGGTGGAATGCTGGGTGACCCCGCAGGTCGCGGGTAACTCTTGGGGAGGGTTACCTGATGCCTTTTCGCATCAAAATGCTGATCGGCTAAGCGTGCCGCTTCTGTTAGGGTTAGAGGCTTCCTGTCCCGCACCCATTCTTGTGTCTCTGGAGACAAACCGTTGAAGAATTGCTCCAACAGCATTAACTGTCGCAATTCTTCCATAGTAGTGGCTTGGCTGGCTTGTATCCACCCTTGTGATGCTTGGTGCAGCTTGTGTGCCCACTCAGCATGAGAATCTTTCTCTGGTTTTCGCAGGTTTCTAAATTTTCGCCGGTATGCTTCTGGGGTAATGGCATACCTCTCTAATATCGCTCGCTTCACTTTTTCATAATCTCTGCTGTCCTCGCTGGGTACAGCGCGATATGCTTCTGCTGCCCGCTCTGCTAGCTTGCCTGCCAGCAAGGGGACCCATACTGCCCGTTCCAAGTCATGTAAATAACACAGCCTTTCAAAATCCTGTAAAAACCCATCAATCTCATCCTTCTCCTTGCAAAATACTTTAAAGGCATGATAGGGAATTTGGGGTTTTACCTGGCCGTAGAGTGATCCAGTCGTGGACTCCGCTCGGGACGGTGCATGCTGTGGGCTGTGTGCCATCACGTACTCC
The DNA here is from genome assembly GCF_014858855.1 of Bufo gargarizans. Taxonomy (NCBI): domain Eukaryota; kingdom Metazoa; phylum Chordata; class Amphibia; order Anura; family Bufonidae; genus Bufo; species Bufo gargarizans. The sequence continues at coordinate 154,654,509 of NC_058084.1, forward strand.
TGCACATTTGCCATTACCATTTGCATCATGGCCTCTGATATAGGCTGTGGCAGAAATTCCAGCCTGGTTCTCATTTCCCTCTGGTAGAGTGTCTCCTCCATGGCTGCTGGGGGTGTAGCGCTGCGGGCTCTGTCTCCCTCCATCAGCTCGGCAATTAGTACATCCTTGGGTTTGTTGCTGGCTACTTTACCCCTGGCTTCCAATAGCTCTTTCAATGTCTGCCGTTTCAAAGCAGCATAATCAATCTCCATTCACCTCGTTGTTCGTTCCTTTGTTCCATACGAATTGTCCTTCACTTTCCTTGTTCGGTAGTTTCAATTTACACGAACACCGCTTTTCGGCTGTAAGGTTGGATCCCGTCGCTTGCCACCAATTGTAGCGGAGTGCAATATTAGAATCCACGATCTCCGCTGGTATAACAGGTAAATCCACAGTCAGCGCTGAACAGTACGATAATATTCCCAATCCTCCCAATAACCGGACGAAACACAGTCTGGGAGTCAACAACCCGCTTTATTCACAAGCTTGTATATTTATACAGTTCCCCATGCCATTGTACACAAACTCCCCTTCCCTCTGTCTGTAACACAATACACAAAACCAAATGAGCATTGTCTGAGACGTAATTAACCAACACAATAAGCATTGTCTGAGACGTAATCCACAAAATACAATTACCAAACGTAATGGACTAACTTGAACCCTGGCATACACATATACAATGTAACCGAACACATAATAACATACATAATCTGTAAGACAGCCTGAATGCAATCTGCTACCCAGTCTAAAAGGGGCAGTAGTAGCAATATAAAATACCACATTCCCAAATATTGCATTCAAACGTACGGACAACCTTCTTACATTATAGTCCAGAAGTGGCTAGGTTTTGCCACAGAAGCATCATACTTACCTGCTGCGCTGTCTGTGACCGGCCGGGAGCTCCTCCTACTGGTAAGTGACAGGTCTGTGCGGCGCATTGCTTAATGATCTGTCACTTACCAGTAGTAGGAGCTCCTGGCAGGTCACAGACAGCGCAGCAGGTAAGTATGATGCTTCTAATATTGCTAAGTAACCATGGAAACCAGGACTGCAGTAGCATCCTGGTTGCCATGGTTACCGATCGGAGCCCCAGCGATTAAACTGGGACTCCGATCAGAACTCTCCGCTGCCACCAATGATCGGGGGGGTCGGGGGGAGGCCGCACACTGGCCACCAATGAGTTAATACAATAGAGGGAGGGAGGGGGGGCCGGGGGGAGGCCGCACACTGGCCACCAATGAGTTAATACAATAGAGGGAGGGGGGCGGGGGGGCCACACTGGCCACCAATGAGTTAATACAATAGAGGGAGGGAGGGGGGCTGGGGCGAGGCCGCACACTGGCCACCAATGAGTTAATACAATAGAGGGAGGGGGAGCCTCACTGGCCACCAATGAAATTAAAACTGGGGAGGGAGGGGGTCTGCCCCCTGCTGCCTGCCAGCCCCTGATCTCTTACAGGGGGCTATGATACGATCAATCAACCCCTGAGGTGCGGCACCTGAGGGGTTAATTGTGCGGATCACAGTCCCCTGTAAGAGATCGGGTGCTGCCAGGCAGCAGGGGCAGTCATGTACACAGTTCGTAGTATATTCTAGCTAGAAGCGTCCCCATCACTATGAGAACGTCTCTGTGTTAGAATATACTGTTGGATCTGAGTTTTCACGAAGTGAAAGCTCAGCTCTGAAAAAGCTTTTATGCAGATGGATCTTCGAATCCATCTGTATGAAAGTAACCTACGACCACGGATTACGGACGCGGGTGCCAATCTTGTGTGCATCCCTGTTCTTTCATGGACCCATTGACTTAAATGGGTCCGTGAACCGTTGTCCGTCAAACAAATAGGACAGGTCCTATTTTTTTGATGGACAGGAAACACGGATCACGGCCACTGATGAACAACGGTGCATTTTCCGAGTTTTCAACGGACCCATTGAAAGTCAATGGGTCCGCAGAAAATCACGGAAAACGGAACAACGGCCACAGATGCACACAACGGTCGTGTGCATGAGGCCAAACTCAGTTGCATCCGTATATTTTGAACCTTTTCATTATGGGAACCTGGTCATGTGACCTAATGTCTGACTTCTTGCTCTAAAGTGTAACCAGGAACTCAGTCTCTCTCTGTGATGGACTTCCTGTGAACTACAGGGTGACATCATCCGCAATCGAAATCCCTCCTGGAAGCTCTCAAGCCCCTCCCCTCTCCATGTTCCTCTGTGTATTCCTGTATTCTGCCTAAAATATAATATCACCCCTATCTAAAGGATGAGGAGTGCAGTTACATGTATATAGCAAATGATTAGCTGCAGGTATATAAACCTCGTTACTTCCACTGCCTGTAGCATCTGTGTGTTCTGACTCTTCAGTGTAGTCTTATGGAATGTGTATTTTCAAAATGGTCTCCCTGCCTCCTGTATGTGAGAACTGAAAGGGGAAACAGACGACAGAAGAGACGGCAAAAAGGCTCAAGCTGTATCACATAGGAAAACAAGGAGACCCTGCAGTATGAGGGGATAGTAGCTGTGTCACTAATCTGTCATGGCTGCTCTCAGTGGACACAGTGCAGTGTGGTGAGACTCAACCATCTCTGTCTCTGCAAAACCAGGCATGATTGGAAATGTAGGATTCATTTAGAAAACCATATCTGAGGTAAAGAAGGAATCAAGATGGCAGACAACCCACACATTTTACATAAAATAAAACAGGTAAACACAAAACACACACAAAAGAGTTTAATTTATTCTTAAAAAATGACCTCTCCTGCACTATATACACATAAAAAATTCCAGGATGCTTTTTTTTTTTTTAAAGAGGCCTGTCACCAGTTTAACACTATTAAACTAGGTATACTGCCTGATAGGGCTCGTCATGCTGATTAAAACAATGTCTTTTTTTTTTTGTCTGTAAGCTAAAATGTTGCAGGGATATCTGTTTTTTAGCAAGTGCTCACCAAGGGGTGGGGCTGAACACTTTGAGCACAGCTTTGCAACACCCCCTGTGCTATGCATACTCCCCCCCCCCCCCCCCCTTTAATTGACAGGGCTAGACATAGGCATGCTGAGGGCAGAGTTGTGTCCTAGCTTCTATATATCATATACACTAAGTACTATAGCCTTACTACTCTGAGATATGCCTAGAAATATAATATACATATTGCTGCTTCCTGCATAGACACAAAATATAATTCTTCATGTGGTAATTCTATAGCTTAGTGCTAACTGCACTATATAGACATCCTAAGTTCAGGTCCCAGGAGAGGCTTTAATAACTTATTTTTTCAGTTAGTTTTTTTTTTCTCTCTCTCATTTAACCTGTAATAAATGGCTATACTACAGGGTGGATACACCTTAATAAAATGGGAATGGTTGGTGATATTAACTTCCTGTTTGTGGCACATTAGTATATGTGAGGGGGGAAACTTTTCAAGATGGGTGGTGGCCATTTTGAAGTCGGACATTTTTTATCCAACTTTTGTGTTTTCAATAGGAAGAGGGTCATGTGACACATCAAACTTATTGGGAATTTCACAAGAAAAACAATGGTGTGCTTGGTTTTAACGTAACTTTATTCTTTCATGAGTTATTTACAAGTTTCTGACCACTTATAAAATGTGTTCAATGTGCTGTCCATTGTGTTGGATTGTCAATGCAACCCTCTTCTCCCACTCTTTACACACTACTCTCACCCTCCCAATGCTCCCTAATTAGGTCTAACGGCCCTCGTACCCTCCTTCCAAACAGTAATTCAAAAGGAGAAAACCCTGTCGATTCTTGGGGTACCTCCCTGTATGCGAAGAGCAGGTGGGGTAAAAACCGTTTCCAGTCTTTGTGCGCTTCTCCAAACGTACGGAGCATTTGTTTCAGCGTACCATTAAATCTTTCGCATAGCCCATTGGACTGGGGGTGGTAGGCAGAATTTATTATTGGCTTAATGCCACATATCTTCCACAGTTGTTGGGTGACCTCGGCAGTGAATTGGGTGCCCCTATCGGATATTATTTCTTGGGGAAACCCTACCCGGGAAAATATCTTCATTAAAGCCTCGGCCACCGTTTCAGCATGGATATTAGTGAGGGCTACGGCCTCAGGGTATCGTGTGGCATAGTCCACTACTGTTAAGATAAACCTTTTCCCAGAGGGGCTGGGTTTGGGTAGGGGCCCTACTATGTCGACGGCCACCCTACTGAAAGGTTCTGCAATAATAGGGAGGGGACATAATTTAGCTTTGGGGCGGTCACCTCGCTTGCCTACTCGCTGGCATATATCACAGGATGTGCAGTACTGCCTCACATCTTTAGAAATCCCTGGCCAGAAAAATGCATGGGTTAACCTATATCGGGTACGGGTCATCCCTAGATGCCCAGACAAGGGAATATCGTGCGCAATCCTAAGTAGCTCTTGCCGATATTTCTGGGGAACCACTAACTGTTTGGTGGTCACTGTGACTGACCCCCCCACTCCTCTTTCAGCAATACGGTACAGTAGCCCCTTCTCCCACGTGTACCGCTCCCCCTCTAACCCAGCCTGGTTGGTGTGTACTCTGTCCCTATATATCTGTAGTGTGGGGTCTGACTTTACCTCTGCCTCAAATGTAGTTGGGGTATCCCAGGACATACGTGTCTTGTGGGGGTCATGGTCTTTTACCTGAGCCTCAGAGTGTGCTAGTGGAGCCGTGATGCGAGCCTGCTGCCGTGTGGTCACTGGATGAGCTTCCTGGTGTGGAGCCTGGGGTACAAAAGCAGAGGTCATCTGGCCCAAGTCATTCCCCAGTACAACATCTGCTGGTAGATTTTGCATGATGCCCACTTTCACAACCCCCTCTCCCGCACCCCAATCCAAATGCACTTTAGCAGTGGGTAGTCGGTACACTGCTCCCCCTGCCACCCTTACGGCCACTGATCCGCCAGTGTGAGCGGAACCTGGAACCAGATGGGGTGCGATCAAGGTTAGCGTGGCTCCGGAATCTCGGAGCCCTTGTACTTCCTTCCCTTCCAGGGTCACCAGCTGGTGATGGTGCTGCCTGTTGTCGGTGGCTCGAACGGACATCACCTTGTGTAATACCCCTAGAGGTTCCTCGGCTTGCACACTCCACATCTCTTGGGCAGCTGGCTCCCGCTGATAATGGTGGGCAGCAGCCCTTTGTGCCGGATTCGGTCGAGCTTGGTTCCAGGCGGGTCTGCCTCGATTTTGGGTGCACTCACGGGCCATATGCCCCCACTGTTTGCAGGTGTGGCACTGGATATTGACACGTCCATTATACCTGGAGGGTGGTGGTAGGTTCCCTGGGGACGGGCAAAGAGGAGATGCAGTGGGAGCGTGGGGGGGTGGAATGCTGGGTGACCCCACGGGTCGCGGGTAACTCTTGGGGAGGGTTACCTGATGCCTTCTCGCATCAAAATGCTGATCGGCTAAGCGTGCCGCTTCTGTTAGGGTGAGAGGCTTCCTTTCCCGCACCCATTCTTGTGTCTCTGGAGACAAACCGTTGAAGAATTGCTCCAACAGCATTAACTGTCGCAATTCTTCCATAGTAGTGGCTTGGCTGGCTTGTATCCACCCTTGTGATGCTTGGTGCAGCTTGTGTGCCCACTCAGCATGAGAATCTTTCTCTGGTTTTCGCAGGTTTCTAAATTTTCGCCGGTATGCTTCTGGGGTAATGGCATACCTCTCTAATATCGCTCGCTTCACTTTTTCATAATCTCTGCTGTCCTCGCTGGGTACAGCGCGATATGCTTCTGCTGCCCGCTCTGCTAGCTTGCCTGCCAGCAAGGGGACCCATACTGCCCGTTCCAAGTCATGTAAATAACACAGCCTTTCAAAATCCTGTAAAAACCCATCAATCTCATCCTTCTCCTTGCAAAATACTTTAAAGGCATGATAGGGAATTTGGGGTTTTACCTGGCCGTAGAGTGATCCAGTCGTGGACTCCGCTCGGGACGGTGCATGCTGTGGGCTGTGTGCCATCACGTACTCCTGCACATTTGCCATTACCATTTGCATCATGGCCTCTGATATAGGCTGTGGCAGAAATTCCAGCCTGGTTCTCATTTCCCTCTGGTAGAGTGTCTCCTCCATGGCTGCTGGGGGTGTAGCGCTGCGGGCTCTGTCTCCCTCCATCAGCTCGGCAATTAGTACATCCTTGGGTTTGTTGCTGGCTACTTTACCCCTGGCTTCCAATAGCTCTTTCAATGTCTGCCGTTTCAAAGCAGCATAATCAATCTCCATTCACCTCGTTGTTCGTTCCTTTGTTCCATACGAATTGTCCTTCACTTTCCTTGTTCGGTAGTTTCAATTTACACGAACACCGCTTTTCGGCTGTAAGGTTGGATCCCGTCGCTTGCCACCAATTGTAGCGGAGTGCAATATTAGAATCCACGATCTCCGCTGGTATAACAGGTAAATCCACAGTCAGCGCTGAACAGTACGATAATATTCCCAATCCTCCCAATAACCGGACGAAACACAGTCTGGGAGTCAACAACCCGCTTTATTCACAAGCTTGTATATTTATACAGTTCCCCATGCCATTGTACACAAACTCCCCTTCCCTCTGTCTGTAACACAATACACAAAACCAAATGAGCATTGTCTGAGACGTAATTAACCAACACAATAAGCATTGTCTGAGACGTAATCCACAAAATACAATTACCAAACGTAATGGACTAACTTGAACCCTGGCATACACATATACAATGTAACCGAACACATAATAACATACATAATCTGTAAGACAGCCTGAATGCAATCTGCTACCCAGTCTAAAAGGGGCAGTAGTAGCAATATAAAATACCACATTCCCAAATATTGCATTCAAACGTACGGACAACCTTCTTACATTATAGTCCAGAAGTGGCTAGGTTTTGCCACAGAAGCATCATACTTACCTGCTGCGCTGTCTGTGACCGGCCGGGAGCTCCTCCTACTGGTAAGTGACAGGTCTGTGCGGCGCATTGCTTAATGATCTGTCACTTACCAGTAGTAGGAGCTCCTGGCAGGTCACAGACAGCGCAGCAGGTAAGTATGATGCTTCTAATATTGCTAAGTAACCATGGAAACCAGGACTGCAGTAGCATCCTGGTTGCCATGGTTACCGATCGGAGCCCCAGCGATTAAACTGGGACTCCGATCAGAACTCTCCGCTGCCACCAATGATCGGGGGGGTCGGGGGGAGGCCGCACACTGGCCACCAATGAGTTAATACAATAGAGGGAGGGAGGGGGGGCCGGGGGGAGGCCGCACACTGGCCACCAATGAGTTAATACAATAGAGGGAGGGGGGCGGGGGGGCCACACTGGCCACCAATGAGTTAATACAATAGAGGGAGGGAGGGGGGCTGGGGCGAGGCCGCACACTGGCCACCAATGAGTTAATACAATAGAGGGAGGGGGAGCCTCACTGGCCACCAATGAAATTAAAACTGGGGAGGGAGGGGGTCTGCCCCCTGCTGCCTGCCAGCCCCTGATCTCTTACAGGGGGCTATGATACGATCAATCAACCCCTGAGGTGCGGCACCTGAGGGGTTAATTGTGCGGATCACAGTCCCCTGTAAGAGATCGGGTGCTGCCAGGCAGCAGGGGCAGTCATGTACACAGTTCGTAGTATATTCTAGCTAGAAGCGTCCCCATCACTATGAGAACGTCTCTGTGTTAGAATATACTGTTGGATCTGAGTTTTCACGAAGTGAAAGCTCAGCTCTGAAAAAGCTTTTATGCAGATGGATCTTCGAATCCATCTGTATGAAAGTAACCTACGACCACGGATTACGGACGCGGGTGCCAATCTTGTGTGCATCCCTGTTCTTTCATGGACCCATTGACTTAAATGGGTCCGTGAACCGTTGTCCGTCAAACAAATAGGACAGGTCCTATTTTTTTGATGGACAGGAAACACGGATCACGGCCACTGATGAACAACGGTGCATTTTCCGAGTTTTCAACGGACCCATTGAAAGTCAATGGGTCCGCAGAAAATCACGGAAAACGGAACAACGGCCACAGATGCACACAACGGTCGTGTGCATGAGGCCAAACTCAGTTGCATCCGTATATTTTGAACCTTTTCATTATGGGAACCTGGTCATGTGACCTAATGTCTGACTTCTTGCTCTAAAGTGTAACCAGGAACTCAGTCTCTCTCTGTGATGGACTTCCTGTGAACTACAGGGTGACATCATCCGCAATCGAAATCCCTCCTGGAAGCTCTCAAGCCCCTCCCCTCTCCATGTTCCTCTGTGTATTCCTGTATTCTGCCTAAAATATAATATCACCCCTATCTAAAGGATGAGGAGTGCAGTTACATGTATATAGCAAATGATTAGCTGCAGGTATATAAACCTCGTTACTTCCACTGCCTGTAGCATCTGTGTGTTCTGACTCTTCAGTGTAGTCTTATGGAATGTGTATTTTCAAAATGGTCTCCCTGCCTCCTGTATGTGAGAACTGAAAGGGGAAACAGACGACAGAAGAGACGGCAAAAAGGCTCAAGCTGTATCACATAGGAAAACAAGGAGACCCTGCAGTATGAGGGGATAGTAGCTGTGTCACTAATCTGTCATGGCTGCTCTCAGTGGACACAGTGCAGTGTGGTGAGACTCAACCATCTCTGTCTCTGCAAAACCAGGCATGATTGGAAATGTAGGATTCATTTAGAAAACCATATCTGAGGTAAAGAAGGAATCAAGATGGCAGACAACCCACACATTTTACATAAAATAAAACAGGTAAACACAAAACACACACAAAAGAGTTTAATTTATTCTTAAAAAATGACCTCTCCTGCACTATATACACATAAAAAATTCCAGGATGCTTTTTTTTTTTTTAAAGAGGCCTGTCACCAGTTTAACACTATTAAACTAGGTATACTGCCTGATAGGGCTCGTCATGCTGATTAAAACAATGTCTTTTTTTTTTGTCTGTAAGCTAAAATGTTGCAGGGATATCTGTTTTTTAGCAAGTGCTCACCAAGGGGTGGGGCTGAACACTTTGAGCACAGCTTTGCAACACCCCCTGTGCTATGCATACTCCCCCCCCCCCCCCCCTTTAATTGACAGGGCTAGACATAGGCATGCTGAGGGCAGAGTTGTGTCCTAGCTTCTATATATCATATACACTAAGTACTATAGCCTTACTACTCTGAGATATGCCTAGAAATATAATATACATATTGCTGCTTCCTGCATAGACACAAAATATAATTCTTCATGTGGTAATTCTATAGCTTAGTGCTAACTGCACTATATAGACATCCTAAGTTCAGGTCCCAGGAGAGGCTTTAATAACTTATTTTTTCAGTTAGTTTTTTTTTTCTCTCTCTCATTTAACCTGTAATAAATGGCTATACTACAGGGTGGATACACCTTAATAAAATGGGAATGGTTGGTGATATTAACTTCCTGTTTGTGGCACATTAGTATATGTGAGGGGGGAAACTTTTCAAGATGGGTGGTGGCCATTTTGAAGTCGGACATTTTTTATCCAACTTTTGTGTTTTCAATAGGAAGAGGGTCATGTGACACATCAAACTTATTGGGAATTTCACAAGAAAAACAATGGTGTGCTTGGTTTTAACGTAACTTTATTCTTTCATGAGTTATTTACAAGTTTCTGACCACTTATAAAATGTGTTCAATGTGCTGTCCATTGTGTTGGATTGTCAATGCAACCCTCTTCTCCCACTCTTTACACACTACTCTCACCCTCCCAATGCTCCCTAATTAGGTCTAACGGCCCTCGTACCCTCCTTCCAAACAGTAATTCAAAAGGAGAAAACCCTGTCGATTCTTGGGGTACCTCCCTGTATGCGAAGAGCAGGTGGGGTAAAAACCGTTTCCAGTCTTTGTGCGCTTCTCCAAACGTACGGAGCATTTGTTTCAGCGTACCATTAAATCTTTCGCATAGCCCATTGGACTGGGGGTGGTAGGCAGAATTTATTATTGGCTTAATGCCACATATCTTCCACAGTTGTTGGGTGACCTCGGCAGTGAATTGGGTGCCCCTATCGGATATTATTTCTTGGGGAAACCCTACCCGGGAAAATATCTTCATTAAAGCCTCGGCCACCGTTTCAGCATGGATATTAGTGAGGGCTACGGCCTCAGGGTATCGTGTGGCATAGTCCACTACTGTTAAGATAAACCTTTTCCCAGAGGGGCTGGGTTTGGGTAGGGGCCCTACTATGTCGACGGCCACCCTACTGAAAGGTTCTGCAATAATAGGGAGGGGACATAATTTAGCTTTGGGGCGGTCACCTCGCTTGCCTACTCGCTGGCATATATCACAGGATGTGCAGTACTGCCTCACATCTTTAGAAATCCCTGGCCAGAAAAATGCATGGGTTAACCTATATCGGGTACGGGTCATCCCTAGATGCCCAGACAAGGGAATATCGTGCGCAATCCTAAGTAGCTCTTGCCGATATTTCTGGGGAACCACTAACTGTTTGGTGGTCACTGTGACTGACCCCCCCACTCCTCTTTCAGCAATACGGTACAGTAGCCCCTTCTCCCACGTGTACCGCTCCCCCTCTAACCCAGCCTGGTTGGTGTGTACTCTGTCCCTATATATCTGTAGTGTGGGGTCTGACTTTACCTCTGCCTCAAATGTAGTTGGGGTATCCCAGGACATACGTGTCTTGTGGGGGTCATGGTCTTTTACCTGAGCCTCAGAGTGTGCTAGTGGAGCCGTGATGCGAGCCTGCTGCCGTGTGGTCACTGGATGAGCTTCCTGGTGTGGAGCCTGGGGTACAAAAGCAGAGGTCATCTGGCCCAAGTCATTCCCCAGTACAACATCTGCTGGTAGATTTTGCATGATGCCCACTTTCACAACCCCCTCTCCCGCACCCCAATCCAAATGCACTTTAGCAGTGGGTAGTCGGTACACTGCTCCCCCTGCCACCCTTACGGCCACTGATCCGCCAGTGTGAGCGGAACCTGGAACCAGATGGGGTGCGATCAAGGTTAGCGTGGCTCCGGAATCTCGGAGCCCTTGTACTTCCTTCCCTTCCAGGGTCACCAGCTGGTGATGGTGCTGCCTGTTGTCGGTGGCTCGAACGGACATCACCTTGTGTAATACCCCTAGAGGTTCCTCGGCTTGCACACTCCACATCTCTTGGGCAGCTGGCTCCCGCTGATAATGGTGGGCAGCAGCCCTTTGTGCCGGATTCGGTCGAGCTTGGTTCCAGGCGGGTCTGCCTCGATTTTGGGTGCACTCACGGGCCATATGCCCCCACTGTTTGCAGGTGTGGCACTGGATATTGACACGTCCATTATACCTGGAGGGTGGTGGTAGGTTCCCTGGGGACGGGCAAAGAGGAGATGCAGTGGGAGCGTGGGGGGGTGGAATGCTGGGTGACCCCACGGGTCGCGGGTAACTCTTGGGGAGGGTTACCTGATGCCTTCTCGCATCAAAATGCTGATCGGCTAAGCGTGCCGCTTCTGTTAGGGTGAGAGGCTTCCTTTCCCGCACCCATTCTTGTGTCTCTGGAGACAAACCGTTGAAGAATTGCTCCAACAGCATTAACTGTCGCAATTCTTCCATAGTAGTGGCTTGGCTGGCTTGTATCCACCCTTGTGATGCTTGGTCCAGCTTGTGTGCCCACTCAGCATGAGAATCTTTCTCTGGTTTTCGCAGGTTTCTAAATTTTCGCCGGTATGCTTCTGGGGTAATGGCATACCTCTCTAATATCGCTCGCTTCACTTTTTCATAATCTCTGCTGTCCTCGCTGGGTACAGCGCGATATGCTTCTGCTGCCCGCTCTGCTAGCTTGCCTGCCAGCAAGGGGACCCATACTGCCCGTTCCAAGTCATGTAAATAACACAGCCTTTCAAAATCCTGTAAAAACCCATCAATCTCATCCTTCTCCTCGCAAAATACTTTAAAGGCATGATAGGGAATTTTGGGTTTTACCTGGCCGTAGAGTGACCCAGTCGTGGACTCCGCTCGGGACGGTGCATGCTGTGGGCTGTGTGCCATCACGTACTCCTGCACATTTGCCATTACCATTTGCATCATGGCCTCTGATATAGGCTGTGGCAGAAATTCCAGCCTGGTTCTCATTTCCCTCTGGTAGAGTGTCTCCTCCATGGCTGCTGGGGGTGTAGCGCTGCGGGCTCTGTCTCCCTCCATCAGCTCGGCAATTAGTACATCCTTGGGTTTGTTGCTGGCTACTTTACCCCTGGCTTCCAATAGCTCTTTCAATGTCTGCCGTTTCAAAGCAGCATAATCAATCTCCATTCACCTCGTTGTTCGTTCCTTTGTTCCATACGAATTGTCCTTCACTTTCCTTGTTCGGTAGTTTCAATTTACACGAACACCGCTTTTCGGCTGTAAGGTTGGATCCCGTCGCTTGCCACCAATTGTAGCGGAGTGCAATATTAGAATCCACGATCTCCGCTGGTATAACAGGTAAATCCACAGTCAGCGCTGAACAGTACGATAATATTCCCAATCCTCCCAATAACCGGACGAAACACAGTCTGGGAGTCAACAACCCGCTTTATTCACAAGCTTGTATATTTATACAGTTCCCCATGCCATTGTACACAAACTCCCCTTCCCTCTGTCTGTAACACAATACACAAAACCAAATGAGCATTGTCTGAGACGTAATTAACCAACACAATAAGCATTGTCTGAGACGTAATCCACAAAATACAATTACCAAACGTAATGGACTAACTTGAACCCTGGCATACACATATACAATGTAACCGAACACATAATAACATACATAATCTGTAAGACAGCCTGAATGCAATCTGCTACCCAGTCTAAAAGGGGCAGTAGTAGCAATATAAAATACCACATTCCCAAATATTGCATTCAAACGTACGGACAACCTTCTTACATTATAGTCCAGAAGTGGCTAGGTTTTGCCACAGAAGCATCATACTTACCTGCTGCGCTGTCTGTGACCGGCCGGGAGCTCCTCCTACTGGTAAGTGACAGGTCTGTGCGGCGCATTGCTTAATGATCTGTCACTTACCAGTAGTAGGAGCTCCTGGCAGGTCACAGACAGCGCAGCAGGTAAGTATGATGCTTCTAATATTGCTAAGTAACCATGGAAACCAGGACTGCAGTAGCATCCTGGTTGCCATGGTTACCGATCGGAGCCCCAGCGATTAAACTGGGACTCCGATCAGAACTCTCCGCTGCCACCAATGATCGGGGGGGTCGGGGGAGGCCGCACACTGGCCACCAATGAGTTAATACAATAGAGGGAGGGAGGGGGGGCCGGGGGGAGGCTGCACACTGGCCACCAATGAGTTAATACAATAGAGGGAGGGGGGCGGGGGGGCCACACTGGCCACCAATGAGTTAATACAATAGAGGGAGGGAGGGGGGCTGGGGCGAGGCCGCACACTGGCCACCAATGAGTTAATACAATAGAGGGAGGGGGAGCCTCACTGGCCACCAATGAAATTAAAACTGGGGAGGGAGGGGGTCTGCCCCCTGCTGCCTGCCAGCCCCTGATCTCTTACAGGGGGCTATGATACGATCAATCAACCCCTGAGGTGCGGCACCTGAGGGGTTAATTGTGCGGATCACAGTCCCCTGTAAGAGATCGGGTGCTGCCAGGCAGCAGGGGCAGTCATGTACACAGTTCGTAGTATATTCTAACTAGAAGCGTCCCCATCACTATGAGAACGTCTCTGTGTTAGAATATACTGTTGGATCTGAGTTTTCACGAAGTGAAAACTCAGCTCTGAAAAAGCTTTTATGCAGATGGATCTTCGAATCCATCTGTATGAAAGTAACCTACGACCACGGATTACGGACGCGGGTGCCAATCTTGTGTGCATCCCTGTTCTTTCATGGACCCATTGACTTAAATGGGTCCGTGAACCGTTGTCCGTCAAACAAATAGGACAGGTCCTATTTTTTTGATGGACAGGAAACACGGATCACGGCCACTGATGAACAACGGTGCATTTTCCGAGTTTTCAACGGACCCATTGAAAGTCAATGGGTCCGCAGAAAATCACGGAAAACGGAACAACGGCCACAGATGCACACAACGGTCGTGTGCATGAGGCCAAACTCAGTTGCATCCGTATATTTTGAACCTTTTCATTATGGGAACCTGGTCATGTGACCTAATGTCTGACTTCTTGCTCTAAAGTGTAACCAGGAACTCAGTCTCTCTCTGTGATGGACTTCCTGTGAACTACAGGGTGACATCATCCGCAATCGAAATCCCTCCTGGAAGCTCTCAAGCCCCTCCCCTCTCCATGTTCCTCTGTGTATTCCTGTATTCTGCCTAAAATATAATATCACCCCTATCTAAAGGATGAGGAGTGCAGTTACATGTATATAGCAAATGATTAGCTGCAGGTATATAAACCTCGTTACTTCCACTGCCTGTAGCATCTGTGTGTTCTGACTCTTCAGTGTAGTCTTATGGAATGTGTATTTTCAAAATGGTCTCCCTGCCTCCTGTATGTGAGAACTGAAAGGGGAAACAGACGACAGAAGAGACGGCAAAAAGGCTCAAGCTGTATCACATAGGAAAACAAGGAGACCCTGCAGTATGAGGGGATAGTAGCTGTGTCACTAATCTGTCATGGCTGCTCTCAGTGGACACAGTGCAGTGTGGTGAGACTCAACCATCTCTGTCTCTGCAAAACCAGGCATGATTGGAAATGTAGGATTCATTTAGAAAACCATATCTGAGGTAAAGAAGGAATCAAGATGGCAGACAACCCACACATTTTACATAAAATAAAACAGGTAAACACAAAACACACACAAAAGAGTTTAACTTATTCTTAAAAAATGACCTCTCCTGCACTATATACACATAAAAAATTCCAGGATGCTTTTTTTTTTTTTAAAGAGGCCTGTCACCAGTTTAACACTATTAAACTAGGTATACTGCCTGATAGGGCTCGTCATGCTGATTAAAACAATGTCTTTTTTTTTTTGTCTGTAAGCTAAAATGTTGCAGGGATATCTGTTTTTTAGCAAGTGCTCACCAAGGGGTGGGGCTGAACACTTTGAGCACAGCTTTGCAACACCCCCTGTGCTATGCATACTCCCCCCCCCCCCCTTTAATTGACAGGGCTAGACATAGGCATGCTGAGGGCAGAGTTGTGTCCTAGCTTCTATATATCATATACACTAAGTACTATAGCCTTACTACTCTGAGATATGCCTAGAAATATAATATACATATTGCTGCTTCCTGCATAGACACAAAATATAATTCTTCATGTGGTAATTCTATAGCTTAGTGCTAACTGCACTATATAGACATCCTAAGTTCAGGTCCCAGGAGAGGCTTTAATAACTTATTTTTTCAGTTAGTTTTTTTTTTCTCTCTCTCATTTAACCTGTAATAAATGGCTATACTACAGGGTGGATACACCTTAATAAAATGGGAATGGTTGGTGATATTAACTTCCTGTTTGTGGCACATTAGTATATGTGAGGGGGGAAACTTTTCAAGATGGGTGGTGGCCATTTTGAAGTCGGACATTTTTTATCCAACTTTTGTGTTTTCAATAGGAAGAGGGTCATGTGACACATCAAACTTATTGGGAATTTCACAAGAAAAACAATGGTGTGCTTGGTTTTAACGTAACTTTATTCTTTCATGAGTTATTTACAAGTTTCTGACCACTTATAAAATGTGTTCAATGTGCTGTCCATTGTGTTGGATTGTCAATGCAACCCTCTTCTCCCACTCTTTACACACTGATAGCAACACCGCAGGAGAAATGCTAGCACAGGCTTCCAGTATCCATAGTTTCAGGTGCTGCACATCTCGTATCTTTACAGCATATGCAGCACCTGAAACTACTGATACTGGAAGCCTGTGCTAGCATTTCTCCTGCGGTGTTGCTATTGTGTCTATATAGTCATATAATATTGTAAAAAGCTTTACAATATTGAGAATAGTGTTTTTTTTTTTTCTTAGAAACCTAAAACCTATTACTGGTTTATTCAAAGACACAATATATTATTACAAAGAAACCAGTAATATTTATTAGACTTTTTTAAAGCCTAAAATATTATTCTTAATATGATAAGGACATAGCCTTTTATTATGGGTTAAATGTGGAAGAAAAAAATATCTCTACCTGGATTCTCTACTTGAAAAACGTACCACTAAGGGCTCTTTCACACTTGCGTTGTTCTTTTCCGGCATAGAGTTCCGTTGTCGGGGCTCTATGCTGGAAGAATCCTGATCAGGATTATGCCCATGCATTCTGAATGGAGAGAAATCTGTTCAGGATGCATCAGGATGTCTTCAGTTCAGGACCGGAACGTTTTTTGGCCAGAGAAAATACCGCAGCATGCTGCGCTTTTTGCTGTGGCCAAAAATCCTGAACACTTGCCGCAAGTCCGGATCCGGAATTAATGCCTATTGAAAGGCATTAATCCGGATCCGGCCTTAAGCTAAACGCCGTTTCGGCGCATTACCGGATCCGACTTTTAGCTTTTTCTAAATGGTTACCATGGCTGCCAGGACGCTAAAGTCCTGTTTGCCATGGTAAAGTGTAGTGGGGAGCAGTATACTTACAGTCCGTGCGGCTCCCGGGGCACTTCAGAGTGACGTCATGGCAAATGGAGTACACAACGGATCCGGACAAAGCAAGTATGAAAGAGGCCTAAGCTACAGGATTACCACACAAAGAAGCATGTTTTTTCTATGCTTATAAGCTAATACATATAGCTGGTGTCTCTATAATAATGTATTATGCCTGTTATATTTTATGTATTTCATTTAATGCTTGTGTGTGAGGTTAAAAGATATCCACAGTGTTCTCCATTACAGTGACCTCTACAGCATCCCACCCCGTTAACAGTGACTTCCACAGTACACTGCTCCCTTAAAAGTGAACTCCACAGTACCCCGCTGCCTTAACAGTGACTTCTAGTGTTAAGTGAGCATGCTCGGCTCAAACATTGCTATGCTCGGCATATCGCAGTGTTCGGCCAAATACTGTGTATGCTCAAACACAATGAAAATCAATGGGAGACCCGAGCATTAAACCAGGCAACCCCTACTCTGAAAAAGAGAGGATGTCTGGATCACAGAAAAAGGTTAGAAATTGATAGAAACACCACCAAACTGGTTTGCAAACAGCATGAGAAGCATGCCTGCATGCATCTTGGATCCCATTACCTATGACATACAATAGACAACCACACAAAGGCTATATGCCAAAAGCCAGGTATGTGCAAGCCAACAATCTATCCATGAGACAGATACAGTCAGCATACCTTTCAATGGCAGCCTTGCGCACTATGAGATATTCAAAACAAGCTCTTATCTGACTGAGAGCCAGTAAGCCTCAAAGTTGCTTCATATCTGTTGGATCATTATCATTAGGGTGACAAAAAGTTTTCTGATTGTCCTAACGTAATATTCAATAACCTTTCTATACAGTTTTGTCATGTAAACGAATTTGCATGATCGTGGGCATATGCAAATTAACTTAATATGCTTGTTTTTTAGCTGAAACACCATTTGCATGGAAAATTCTAGATAAAAATTCACGATTAGAATATTCGCGATCAACACTAGACTATGAATCCATTAGATGGTGATGTTCATGACTCATTTTACCACATCTACACAGTGTGAAAAACACTATTTGAAGAAATAATTTCTACTGGTGTGATTTACCACTTACCCCCCAAAAAACTGATTGAGGCAGGGGTGTGATATACCTTCTTCCACAAATACTACTCTTCCATAGGGACTTTTGTCACAGGGTCATTTTGAAAATGACAGGCATAGGAAGAGGCAGGCCATTCCACAGGGGTGGTAGGGGTCGGTCAGGTGCACCAGGCCTGAGCCTAAGTGGGAAGTTGCAGAAGGTGCGTGCGATTACGTCAAAGGATGTACCAGACTTGGTTGAGTGGCTCACTCAGCCTTCCGCTTCTGCACTCTCCTCTTCCTCTCTATCTGCACCCTCTTCACTCTCTGTTGTGTCCACCCCCAAAGACACCACCACCACTACCATATCCTCTCTGCTCGAGTCAGAAGAATAATTTTCCCATACATTCCAAGACCTTATCGATGCACAGCCATTCTTGGCATCGGATCAGGAAGAGGAGATATCAATGTGTAGCAGTGTGACGACAGTACCGAGATCAGCCCAAGGAGGGTGGTCCCCGCTGTTGCTGCCTACTCCGAGATCTCTAATGTCAGTGGTGGTGAAGGTGACGAATCCGATGATGACATGTCGATGGACGTCACGTGGGTGCCCACAAGAGAGGAAGAGGAGGGGCGTTCAGAGGGAGAGACGGAGCAGCAGATAGGGAGGAGAAGCAGGCAGAACTTACAGTGTCCAGGAGGCAAAAAGTAGACTGCTAATATATCTGGAACCCTGGTGCTCCGGCACATGGCTCCGCAGTGTGGGCTTTTTTTAAATCTGTCCGCTGCTGACAATAGTGTTGCCATCTGCAGCCTGTGCTGTCGCAGTTAGCCCAACACTTGCCTAGGGACGACCGCCTTAAGAAGGCACCTGGCCTCCCATCACCGAGCCCAGTGAGAGCAACACTGTCAGAACCCACAAAGCCTCACTCCCTGCTCTCACTGTCCTGCCTTTTCTCCTTCTCCTCTCTCCTCCCAGTTATCCTCCACTCCACCTTCCACCGTACCGTTGTCACGTTCATCTGGCAAAAGGCAGGCTTCTTTGCCCCAAATGTTCAAGCTAAAAAAGATGATGACACCGGATTACTCTCTTGCCCAACGGCTGACTGCTGGCTTGTCAGAACTGCTGGATGATGAGCAGGAGCCAGGCCACACCACCGCTTCCAGTTTAGTGCAAATGGGGGCCTTCATGCTCCAGTGTTTGAAGAGGGACCCCCGTATATAAAGCATAAAGGGCAAGGACCAATACTTGGTGGCAATGTACTTAGACACCTGGTACAAACACAAAATGGCAGAAATGTTACCACCATCACAGAGGGCTGTCAGAATGCAGCACTTCCAGGCCTTGCTTCGAGAAATGCTGCATTCTGCTTTTGCGGGCGCTGGCAGAGGAATTTCCAATCACAGAGAAACAGTTGCGGGTACCAATCCAACAGTGCATGGAAGAAGAGGGCAGTTTGAAGATGTGTTGGTCACTTTGGATATGAGATCATTCTTGCAGCCAACCCATCGACAGCCATCCTCCGGATCCAGCCTCAGGGAATGTCAAGACCGACAGGTGTCCGATGTGGACGCTCTGAGAAGCGATGAACCCCTGGACTACTGGGTGTGCAGTCTTGACCTGTGGCTAGAGCTGGCACAATTTGTTGGCTTGCCCCTCGTCCAGTGTCCTGTCCGAAAGGACGTTCAACGTATCATGACCGATAAGCGCACTCGCCTAGCTCACTACAGTGTGGACTACCTCATATTTCTAAAAAAATGAATGAGGCATGGATCTCGGAGGAATTAAACACATGTGACGAGTCGACCATGTTTGATTGAAATTCCTCATGACAGCCCAAAAATATTCGCCACCACCCAAAACAAATCATGGTCCCTGTCTTAGGTAAATACAGCGGCATAAAATGCCTTTTATGTCCGTTAAATGCTTAATTTTTTAGGTCTGTACTGGCTGACAGTTACATATTTATCCTGTGATTGCCTAATGTACTTCCAGCCACAGAATCCAAAGAAGTTCTTTGCTGTCAGGTGAATACCTATTGGCTAATTTTTGGGGCCTGTACTAGCCGACAGTTACATATTTATCCTGTGACTGCCTAATGTATCTCCAGCCACAGAATCCCTAATTCTTTGTTGTCAGGTGAATGCCTATTGGCTAATTTTTGGGGTCTGTACTGGCCTACAGTTACATATTTATCCTGTGAATGCCTAATGTACCTCCAGCCACAGAATCCAAAGTTCTTTGCTGTCAGGTGAACACCTATTGGCTAATTTTTGGGGCCTGCACTGGCCGACAGTTACATATTTATCCTGTGACTGCCTAATGTACCTCCAGCCACAGAAGCCTATTGGCAAAGTTTTGGGGCCTGCACTGGCCTACAGTTACATATTTATCCTGTAGCCGACTAATGTACCTCCAGCCACAGAATCCAAAGTTCTTTGCTGTCATGTGAATGCCTATTGGCAACTTTTTGGGGCCTGTACTGGCCTAAAGTTACATATTTATCCTGTGAACGCCTAATGTATCTCCAGCCACAGAATCCAAAGTTTTTTGCTGTCATGTGAATGCCTATTGGCTAATTTTTGGGGCTTGTACTGGCCTACAGTTACATATTAATCCTGTGAATGCCTGATGTACCTCCAGCCACAGAATCCAAAGTTCTTTGCTGTCAGGTGAATGCCTATTGGCAAATTTTTGGGGCCTGCACTGGCCTACAGTTACATATATATCCTGTGAACGCCTAATGTACCTCCAGCCACAGAATCCAAAGTTCTTTGCTGTCATGTGAATGCCTATTGACTAATTTTTAGGGCCTGCACTGGCCAACAGTTACATATATATCCTGTGACCGCCTAATGTACCTCCAGCCACAGAATCCAAAGTTCTTTGCTGTCAGGTGAACACCTATTGGCTAATTTTTGGGGCCTACACTGGGGCGACAGTTACATATTTATCCTGTGACTGCCTAATGTACCTTCAGCCATAGAATCCAAAGTTCTTTGCTGTCAGGTGAACGCTTATTGGCTAATTTTTGGGGCCTGTACTGGCCTACAGTTACATATTTATCCTGTGAACGCCTAATGTTCCTCCAGCCACAAAATCCAAAGTTCTTTGCTGTCAGGTGAATGCCTATTGGCTAATTTTTTGGGCCTGCACTTTTCCGACAGTTACATTTTTATCATGTGCCCGCCTAATGTAGCTCCAGCCACAGAATCCTACAAAGTTGTGTGCTGTCAGGTGAATGCCTATTGGCTCATTTTTGGGGCCTGTACAGGAGTGGCAAGTTCTCACAACTAGTAATGAGTGATATTTCGCAAATATTTTGTAGAATATTCATAGAATATTAGCAAATTTGAATATTCGTTATATTCTACAATTTTTTCTTACTCGAAAAATCAGCAAGGTAATGATTGTGTATTATGCGAATTTTCATAATGCTAATTTTTATAGCGAATTTTTCAACTTACAACTATTAGACAAAGAATATTATAGCACTATATTAGCTAAATTGCTCTATATATTTTTTTTTTTTTTCAAATATTCGCTATATTGCTAAACTTCGTTTCTTCGAATATTCGCAATATTCTAAAACAAGAATATATAGCAATATAGCGAATATTCGAAAAAAAAAAATGAATATAGAGCAATTTAGCTAATATAGTGCTAGAATCTTTGTCTAATAGTTGCAATTTTTTTCTCATCTGAAGCTCAGATTGGAAAAAAATTACAACTGTTAAAAAAAAGATTATAGCACTATATTAGCTAAATTGCTCTATATTAGTTTTTTTTGAATATTCGCTATATTGCTATATATTCTTGTTTTAGAATATTACAAATATTCGAAAAAACAAAGTTATAGCAATATAGCGACTATTCGAAAAAAAAACTAATATAGAGCAATTTAGCTAATATTTTTTTTTTAATAGTTGTAATTTTTTTCCAATCTGAGCTTCAGATGAGAAAAAAATTACAACTATTAGACAAAGAAGATTATAGCACTATATTAGCTAAATTGCTCTATATTCGGTTTTTTTTCCGAATATTTTCCGAATATTTGCTATATTGCTATATATTCTTCTTTTAGAATATTACGAATATTCGAAAAAACAAAGTTTAGCAATATAGTGAATATTTGAAAAACAAAATGTCAAATTACTTACAGTGATCAGAAATTCTTCCTCAACGTCGCAAAAATTTTGCCAACCATCTTTTCTGATGGCACCCAACTTTGGTCTCATGGAAACCCAGTTGCTGTAGTAGGGCGCGCATAGGCGAAAATTACATTGCCGATATTTCGCATTGAAAAGAATAATGAATGGAGATCGCAAATTCAAATAATACATCTGTCACTGTCCATGTTGTGGGACTATTTGTGCACTTCTAGTAAGTATTTGGTGGCTGCAAATATGACCTGAAGGTATTCCAGGTTCACATGCCTTTAAAGCGTTTGCGCGATCGCATTCGCGAACCGTCCCGGACGATGTTCGTCCATCACTAGTGTCCACCGCTTTAACAATGACCTCCACAGCATCTGCCCCAAGATGGATTTTTCTGTGACTATCATGTCACAGTCACAGCATGTCGCATGTCGAAGTGCAACACCATAGACTATCATTATAAAAATCAATGTTGCAGTGTAGTTGTGCCGTATGTGTCGTGAGACACATTGTCAAGCAACACATGTCGTTTTGTAGCCCTAGCCTAAAGCAGACCTACAGCAGTGAAGAAAAATGGCAAGGTTGTTATGGAAACCTAGAGTAAAACTATATGTGTAGACTAAGGCCTCATGCACACAACCGTATGACTTTTTCAGTATTTTGTGGTCCGCAAAAAATGGGACGGCAAAAAATACGGATGAGGTCCTTGTGCATTCCATTTTTTGTGGAAAGGAACAGCTGGCCCCGGATAGAACAGTACTATCCTTGTCCGTTATGCGGACAATAATAGGACATGTTATATCTTTGAACGGAACGGAAAAGCGGAAATATGGAAACAGAAGCCATACGGAGTACCTTCCGTTTTTTTTTTGCGGAATGCAAAAAATGTAAAGTAAACTGAATTTTTTTTTTGGGTGTGCATGAGGCCTAAGAGCCTGCGAGCTTCTATTTCTTGATAAGTGACATGTGACGGTGTGTATGGCAGTTGGGTTTTGAAGAGAAAAACTTGTAGGCTTCTCCTGGATAATGCAGGTAATTTTTTGGGAATATCTCAGGAATGGTACGTCCTAGAGAGCTGGGACCAAATTTGGTGAAGATCGGTTCAGTCTTTTGATCATGCATAAAGAACAGACAGACGTTGGGATAGACAAAAACAAATTTTTATATACCGTATATACACATTGTGGTGAAACTTTAGTACACAGAGTATAAGATATGCTAGGACATAGCTCTGCTCTCAGTGTGCAGCTGTATAGCCCTGTCAATCAAGTGGAATGGGGAGTGTTCAGCGCACAGGGTGTGTTACAAAGCAGTGCTCAAAGGATTCAGTACCACTTGGTGCTTGAACTTGCTAATTTGCATATTAATAAAAACACAGATCTCTGTGCAGCTGTTTAGCATATAGGCAAAAGAAAGGTATCATTTTCATCAGCATGACGAGCCCTACCGGGCAGTATATCTGGTTTAATAGGGTTGATCCTGGTGACAGAGCCTCTTTAATGAAAGCTATAAATCAATACATTATATGTAACTGAAGGTCTGTACAGAGAAATTTTAAGCTTGATACTAAATACATTAAAATGGAAATAGAATCTCACATATTATGATTTGACTGATGCATTTTTATGTACATTTACACTGCTAATTGCCTCATCTGTACAAGTTATACTTGTCGAATCAATAAGATTATTTTTTTCTGTTGAATGTATGCATCTTTACCTTTAATAAAGCTCTTTGAAATAAAATTTAAAAAAAATGGAAATAGAAAATAGAAGTGACCATCAGCAATTGCAACAAGAGTGTCCTCCTTCACTAGGTTTCCTTTGTGGAAGTCAGGACACATCTTGCAGTACAGTATCCTTGTCATTATCATCATCAGTTACTGCTTCTCCCACTCCTTCTCCTACATTGTCAGCCGTTGATAATGGAATATGTGGCCAGGAGGCAACTCTACACACACAGCAATCCACTAGTGTGCAAGCTTAACTCCCACCTGGCCAAGTTGCTGGCCTTGCAGTTGCTGCCATACTACCTAGTGGATTTTGCTGCCTTTAGGGAGCTGATGTGCTCAGCTTCACTGTCAGATACCTAGCTGGCATTATTTCTCACAAAAAGCCATCCCTGCTTTGTATTCTCACATGGTAAAGAATGTAGGCTGCTCTTTGCGATTGCCATTGTGTGGTAGGTGCAGCATGGACATCTGGAGCAGCTGTTACAAGCAGGAATATTACACAGCCCACTAGGTCTGTGTTTTTTATGATGAGGGGGCCCTGCAAAACAAAGCCAGGTCTTATTGACATTTCCATGTTTTTGTCATTCTGGCTCCCACACCAGTCTCTTATCCGCTTCCGCCACATCCTCCTCCATGGACATCTTCCTGTCCTCAACAGAAGAAGGGCAGAGCACCGTTCCCACTCTCCCTCCCTCCTATAACATATGAAAAATAAAGCACTGCTATGTTAGAGCTGATTGGCCTGAGCAACAGTAGCCATACAGCTGATTATTTACTATCAAGCATCAAACATCATTCTAGCTGTCTCCCCAACTGGACAAAGTCATTAGAAACAATGGAAATAACATTGTCACTACACAGCATTTGGGGGAAATGAAACATGATAAATTTAGTTGTGCAATTCTTTTGGAAAAATGACAGTGGGTTGCACAGCGTTTGGCCCATGTCCAGGAGACACCCTCCGAAACTTATAGCAACACAATTGTCTGCAATTGCACCTCCTGATCTGTGACATTCCAACTGGCTGAAATTCTACCTTGCGTATGATAGAGCATCTGTATGAGCAGCATATAACTGTGAATTATTTTGTAATGTAGACCTTCTAAGCATAGAACATTTGTTGTTTCAAGGTCTGGCAGTGGTAGCTCATCAAAGGTGTCTGTCACCTACTCAGGCACTTCAAAGAAGCCAACAGATTTGTCAGTAGGGACAGATCCAGCATAAACTATGTCATCCTCCTCATAATTATCTAAGAGCATATTCTCACACTGATGCAACACGGAATAACGTAAGAACAGTTTACACATCTTGATGGCCGCCCTATAGCTGTTGGGAACCCACACTAAGAAAATCTCATGGAGGAGGAAGTGGAGGATGAAGAACTTCCACTGGAGGAACAGGAGGAGTCTCTTGTGAAGGAGGACAAGGCTGATGATGACGATAACACTGGCTGTGATTAGGGATGTGCGAATCAACTTCGGATGAAATATCCAAAGTCGATTCGCGTAAAACTTAGTTCTAATACTGTACGGAGCAGGAGCTCCGTACAGTATTAGAATGTATTGGCTTCCATGAGCCGAAGTTATTGCTTCGCGAAGTCTTGTGAGACTTTGCACAATAACTTCATAAATTATTTTGTATTGTAAAAAATCATATCCCGAACTTGGGTTCAGTACCAAGTGGTACAGTATAAGAACAAAGTTTTATGCTAATCGACTTCGGATGTCGATTCGCTCATTCCAAGCTATGATGGCTAGATATCTCAGTGACGGGTGGAGCAGGAAAATACTAAGTTCTTGGGCATGCTGGCAAAAATGGCAAGCTATATGCTTGCTTGCCTACATACTGACAGGCATCATTCACATTAAGAGAGTGAGAGTTTGCAAAGACTTTTTAGAGACTGTAGGAAGAGCATAGGGAGACATGCGGTGATAGTGATGATTCAGTCTAATCGCTGTGTGCATCTTGTTGAACTGCCCCATTTATTCTGTTAATTTATACATAGACTTACTGTAGCTCAGTATTAAAGGCTCGTCTAATATATCACTGTATGCATCTTGTTGAACTGCTCCCACATTCCCTGTTAATCTGCTAGTTTATACATAGAATTACTGTGCCTCAGTATTAAAGGGTGGTCTAATATATCACTGTGTGCATCTTATTGAACCGCTGCCTCATTCCCAGTTAATCTGTTAGTTTATACATAGTATTACTGTGCCTCAGTATTAAAGGCCGGTCTCATATATTGCTTCAAATGAATGGACAGTGGGAAAATGTTGCTGTAGCCCGCACAATTAGCAGCAGCAGAAGAGGGGTTGGCCGCAGCAACAATCCAGACCTGCCACTGTCAACCAGCAGTCGAGCTTTGACCAACAATCCAGTCGTACTGGAATGGCTGATTCGTTCCTCTACATAATCTTAAGTGACAACAGATGCACACAGCCAGGAATCATCGGGTTCCTCTGACACCACATCTATCTGGCACGGCCCAAGAACTGCTACTGAACCCTCACCTGTCCTCAACCTGCCTCTTGCTTTTGATGCTCCTTCTACTAGCAAAGCAATAATAGTAGCTGGCTCTGCTCTGGTTTTCAGTGATGTTGAGCTTTGTGTTACAGGCAAGCTTTGTGTTACAGAAGTTACAGGCAAGTACAGGCTTCGAGGAGAGGTTCGCTGTGTGCTACTACCAATGATAACAGTTGGGTAGGAGCACATGTTGATGATGATATAGCCAATTGCATGTGGGAGTCGGGTGAAGAGGGGGCATCATCATCACGCAGGATGGGTACATGGTCTGCTACTCGGGAGACTACCTGTGAGGTACACACTAGCAGTGCATGGGATCATAAAGGCATCACTCAGTGGTTGAAGGAAAATGCCATGCTCACCAGGGTGGGAATTTTTTACCAAGGCACTGGGGTATGTTAGCTTGGCGGTATGCAGGATGTGTTGGTAGAACGTGAAGCGCGGCCAGACTGCTAATGTTGGCACGATGGCCCTACGTCAACACATGGATCGTTATCATAAAATGGCGTTGGAAAACTGTGGCATTCGTTTAGTGTTACAGTCTGATGCAGCAACTGATGTATCTCCCACCAGCCTGCCCCCCCCCCCTCCCTCCAGCAGTCAGGGCTCGACATTGTCAGCAGAAGGAAACTTGTTCCTTCCCATCAACTTCAATGTTGTCTATTGCTCTGTATGCTTCTCCTCCCACTCCTCGTCACTTGTTTTGACAACAATCGATCACCGAGGCGATTGCAAAAAGACAACAGAATGCATGCACTTATCCAACTGAACATGCACCTGGCCAAGTTGCTGGTACTACAGTCCCTCCCTTTAGCTATAGTTGACTCTGCACATTTCAGAGAACTGATGGCTTGTGGCCAACCCAAGGTAGAAAGTCCCAAACTGACATTACTTTTCCAAAAATCTGTATCAGCCCTGCACACGTACGTTGAGCAGAAGGTGGGCCAGTTCACATAAGTTCTGATGTGTAGAGTTGCAAATATGGTCAATGACCATATATTGTCATGGTCGCAAGTGTTGCAGCTTTAAAAATTTTCCTGAAAATTAAGTATTTCTCCTAGAAAATTTTTGCAATTACAAGTTTTGGTATACACATGTCTATTTCCTTTGTGTGTATTGGAACAACACAAAAACAGAGAAAAAAAAAGCCAAAAATTATATAATTTCATGCAAAACTCCAAAAATGGGCCAGACAAATTTACTGGCACCCTCAACATAATATTTGGTTGCACACCCTTTTGAAGCAATAACTGAAATCAATTGCTTCCTATAACCATCAACAACCTCTCAACTGGACTTTTGGACCACTATTCTTTTGCAAACTGCTCCAGGTCTCTCATATTTGAAGGGTGCCTTCTCCTAACAAAAATTTTAAGATCTCTCCACACATGTTTAATAGGATTTACAGTAGATACAGACTTATTGCTGGCCACTTCAGAACTCTCCAGCGCTTTGTTTCCAACCTTTTCTGGGTGCTTCTTGAAGTATGTTTGGGGTCATTGTCCTACTGGAAGACCCATTACCTAGGACGCAAACCCAGCTTTCTGACACTGGGCCCTACATTGCGACCCAAATTCATATGCACCCAGTGCCAGAGGCAGCAAGACAACCCCAAAACATCTTTAATCCTCCACCATATTTTACTGTAGGCACTGTGTTGTTTTCTTTGTAGGCCTCATTTTGTTTTTGGTAAACAGTAGAATGATGTGCCTAACAAAAAGCTCTATCTTGGTCTCAGCTTTCCACAAAACGCTTTCCCAGAGGGATTTTGGCTTACTAACGTACATTTTGGCAAATAGTGATGAGCGGCGGGGACTATATTCGAATTTGCGATATTTCACGAATATTTGGCCACATATTCGTCATATATTTTCAAATTCACAAATTTGAGCTTAAATTTTTGATTGCAAAAAAATCTGCTAGGTATTATTTGTGTAATGCGCATGAAATACAGGCGTGGGTCACTTTTGCTAAATTTTCTAAGCTGCTAGAAGTTTTTCTGAGACTGGATAAAATGGTTGGCACAGCAGAACATAAAAAATGGCTTTATGTGCAGTATATGCAGTGCTCCAATATATTCGCGATTGCACTAATCGGCACTAATGATGCAAATATTTTGGCGCAATACGTGAAACTTCACATTTTAGCAGGTCTGCATGTATGTATGGACAGCAGAACCTATCACACTATCTAACACACTGCAGTGAAACAGCTAAACTATATCAGAATGTAACCTGCACTGACTAAACTACACTACACTGATCTCCCACTAACTATCTGTAATATATATATATATATATATATATATATATATAAAAGCTATCTAACTATTCATCTAATGTAGTGTGGAAAGCACAAAGCACAGCAATGAAACTGCTGTCTCTCTGAGAAATTTAAAAAACTGTAGAAAATGGCTGCTGGAGAGGTTCTTATATAGTAAGGGGTAGGCAACTTTCCTATTGGTTGCTAGGGATGTTGCTAAGATCAGACAAAGACATTGCAGCCTTCTCATTGGCCCACAAGCAAGAAGGGAGGTTACTGATGAAAAAAAAAATATCTAGAATATTCAAAATTACAAATATATATCACTATATTCTAAATATTTGCAAATTCTTAAAGTGCCGATATTCCCGATTAATATTTGCGATTCGAATATTCGCCCCCAACACTATTGGCAAACTTCAGTATAGCTTTTTATGTCTCTGTGTCAGCAGTGGGGTCCTCCTGGGTCTCCTGCCATAGCGTTTCATTTCATTCAAATGTCAACGGACAGTTCGCTCTGACACAGATGTACCCTGAGTCTGCAGGACTGCTTGAATTTCTTCGGAACTAGATTGGGACTGCTTATCCACCATCCGGACTATCCTGCGTTGCAACCTTTCATCAATTATTCTCTTCCATCCACTTCCAGGGACATTAGCTACAGTGTCATGGGTTGTAAACTTCTTGATTATGATGCGCACCGTGGACAGAGTTTAGTTGGAGTTTTGAGTGAAAATGTATCTAATTTGCCTTTTTTGAGTTGTTCCAATACACAGAAAGGAAATAAACATATACATAACAAAACATGTGTAATTGCAATCATTTTCTGGGAGAAATACTTAATTTTTTGAAAAAAAATTCAGAGGTGCCAACACTTTCGGCCATGAATTGTATGTGGTTCACAGCCCACTGGGTAAATGTTGTTATGAACAAGGCACACCAGCAACTTCGCCAGGTCAATTGTATTGCTGGGATTTCTGTGCCAATGTTCTCCTTTCCCTCCTCATTCTTTACCTTGTCCTCACCCTTTAATTTTAGGAACAATTGACAGTAGTTCTTCAGCATATCACCTATGCTACCACAAAGCTAGGCTTTGTCACGTGGTTCTGCACCTGGTCAGCCTTGGTGAACGGAGCCACACTGGGGAGCGACTGCTTGGCGTCATCAATAAATAAATAGAACACTGGCAGCCTTGCCAACTGCAGATAGTAACTATAGTTACTGATAATGGAAAGAATTATTTTTCTGCACTGCGCCGGGCCCCTGTGAAAGATTTGCTGCAATGCCAGTGCCAGTCCTGTGCCGGCGTGGCACTTTGCTGCACTGCTAAGTGCCCCCCTGTGAGTTATGAATCCAGTAATAATAATACTTACCTACTCTGAGACTGCTCCGCTCCCGCCATCTTATTTTCGCACAATCCCATCTTCCGGCATACGTCACAGGCCCGCATGATCCTGGCGCGAGGTAACGGGTCTGGATCACAGTAAGAAAGCAGCGCCGGATGAGTGGAGGCGGAGCCGGGGGTGATGGGGCTTAAGTCACTAACTGCGACTGCGCAGTGCTGTGTCGCCGGCCAGGCACAGAGGCCAGGGCCCAACCGGCCATTTACCATTAAAAAAATAATTTTAATCACTTTAAAATCACACTAATCAAATTTTTTAAAAGATTTGATAAATCTGACACAAATTAATTTCAAGAAATTCACTCATATTTATAACAATTATGTTATGCTATGGTACAACCTTTAACTTGTGCCTTTTGAGGTAGTCTATTGTGCATTTTGAGGTGTTTTTAAGATCATTATCCATTTGTAGAAACTATCCTCTTTTCAATTTCTGCTTTTTTACAATTGGTGTTATGTTTCCTTCCATCCAGAATTTCATTGAATCCATTCTTCCCTCTACCTGTCAAATGTTCCCTGTGCCAAAGGCTGCAACACAACCCCAAAGCATGATTGATTCACCCCCATGCCTAATGGTCAGTAAGGGGTGTTCTTTTCATGAAATTCTGTGCCTTTTTTCTCTCAAAACATATACAGGAACAGAAGTATTTGAACACCCTGCATTTAGAAATCATGGAGGGGTCTGAAATTCATATTGTAGGTGCATTCCCACTCTGAGAGACAGAATAAAAAATAAATAAATCAGGAAATCACATTGTATGATTTTTAGAGAATATATTTGTCTTGCACTGCTGAACATAAGTATTTGAACACCTGAGAAACAGCAAGAATTCTGGCTCTCAAAGACATGGTACTGTGCCTCTAAAAAGTCCACCTCTGCTCCACTCATTAATCGAACCTAGTAGCACCTGCCTGAGCTCTTTAAAGACCCCTGTCCACCCCACAGTTAGTTAGACACCAACTACTACCATGGACAAGACCAAAGAGCTGTCAAAAAACACCAGAGACAAAATTGTGGAACTCCACAAGGCTGGAAAGGGCTACGGGGCAATTGCCAAGAAGCTTGTTGAAAATAAATCCACAATTGGAGTAATTGTTAGAAAATGGAAGACCTTCAGTCTCCCTCGGACTTACTCTTCATGCAAAATCTTACCTCGTGGGGTATCACTGATAATAAGAAAGGTGAGGAATCAGCCCTGAAATACAAGGGAGGAGCTGGTCAATGACATGAAGAGAGCTGGGACCACAGTTTCAAAGGTCA
This sequence comes from Bufo gargarizans, assembly GCF_014858855.1. Classification (NCBI taxonomy): domain Eukaryota; kingdom Metazoa; phylum Chordata; class Amphibia; order Anura; family Bufonidae; genus Bufo; species Bufo gargarizans. The sequence goes on from NC_058084.1 coordinate 154,685,499, forward strand.
CTGTCAGTAGAACACTACACCGTCATGGTTTCAAATCATGCATTGCACAGAAGGTTCCCCTGCTTAAGTCATCACATGTCCAGGCCCGTCTGAAGTTTGCCAATGACCAGCTGGATGATCCAGAGGAGGCATGGGAGAAAGTCATGTGGTCAGATAAGACCAAAGTAGAACTTCTTGGTCTAAACTTCACTCGTCGTGTTTGGAAGAAAAAGAAGGATGAGTTGCATCCCAAGAATACCATCCCTACTGTGAAGCATGAGGGTGGTAACATTATCCTTTGGGGGTGCTTTTCTGCGAAGGAAATGACTGCACTGTATTAAGGAGAGGATGAATGAGGCTAAACTCTGTGTTGCTTAGCGACAGCCCCGAAACCTGATAGATCTAGAGGAGATCTGTGTGGAGGAGTGGGCCAAAATTCCTGTTGCAGTGTGTACAAACCTTTGGAAACATTTGACCACTGTAATTGCAAACAAAGACTTCTGTACCAAATATTAACACTGATTTTCTCAGGTGTTTCTCAGGATGCTCAGCGACTGCTGGCTTCCTCACTGCACCTTTGCCGAATACTGAAAAGCGCAAAAATTACACTGCAGACACGGCCAGTGGGAGGAGAGCAGCATTGCCTGGCCCTGTCAATCAAGAGAAGAAGGGCGTTAAAAAAGGTGAGCCTCTAGGAGCAGGTTTAACGCCCCCCCCCCCCCCTGCTCCTAGAGGCTAATTAGTATATTATAAAAGTGTTTTTCTCAATAAAGGCTTTAGGCAGTGAGATGGCACTAATATAGTTATGTTCAGCTGACATTAGCACATTTCAGGTCATAGAAACCCTTTAAGGTCTGCCATATAGATCAAAATTATTTGAGCACTCAAATGTTCTTGAGCTCCTAAACTTTTATAAAGTATGTCTTTCGTTTTTTCACTTTAAAATTTTACAAAACGAAATTATGACACTGATGTTGCTTAAGATGTTGAAAAGAATGTTTCATCTTTAAACTTATGCCTTTTCATTTCATTTCATTTCATCTTCAATGTATGTACACTTTTTTTTTTTTTTTTTACGCTGTGCACTGTAATAAATGTCATTCTTGCCTTTGCTCCATATTGCACCCTGATGTGCACCCTGATGTCAGCTCTTCTCAACTATTCCCCCGTTCCTGCCATGACTCTTGCAAAATCTGTTAACTTGCTACCTAATATATTCAATACTTTGACAGGTGCCATTGTTATGAGAATTAGTGTTATTCACTTCAGTTGTCAATGGTTTTAATGTTATAGTATACAGGTAGTCATCCCGCAAGATGTCACCCAAGTATATATATATATATATATATATATATACACACAGAGAGAGAGAGAGAGAGAGAGAGAGAGAAATGGAATAAGTGAAAAAGGAGATCCTGAAACCTATTATACCACTTTTAATTTGCTACTAGTGTGAGTATGGTTAGAATCTTCTTCAGTAAATGAATATGCAAATTATATCAAACCAGGATACTGCCCAATTCACACATAGCAAAAAACCAGAGCTCCACAACAGATATGCTATTAACTTGTGGGCACCAAGGGTCATATATAGTAGATTAGCTGTCTTAAGTGATATATTACTTTCTCAAAGTATTTGACAGTTTTTGTTCCTCTCCTCTGCAGAGGCTGACAGCATTCATTTTCACTGCCTCAGTAAATTACACGCCAGCTATATACTGTACTTTAGCCTCTGACAGTTCCTTCAAGTTATACCCGTACTCACATTGCGTTGTAAGTTATTAAAACAAGAAGTTCACTAACCTGATGTGAACTTATGTCTTCTAAGATTAATCGTAGCTTGACCATTAGAAATGATTTCTACACAAATGGATTTAAAATAACATGAAAAAATATAGGAGGACATTTATGACATCTGATATGCTAGTTTGATGGCATTAAAATGTCATAAGTGCTGTCGGACGTGACTTTTTGAGTAAAATTTTGTGACTTTTTGCCTATTGCACACCACGGCACTTTAAAAATTGTGCTGAGATTGAACCCAAGTTTGCAGATTAGATCACATTTACATTTCATATACGGTATCTTCTGCAACATTCACAAAAGTCACAAAAATGTGTCTCCAGACCAGGCAACCCCCTGGCGTACTTTCACTGAGTGTGGCTAAACTACTTTGCACTTGCACCAAATTTAAAAAAAGGAATGCTACTTCATAAATTTGATGCAGCAACACAAACCAAAGACAGACTTAAAACTAACAACAAAAACACTGCAAATTATAAATTCCCCCGATATGTTTTACAATTTTATACTGATGTTCTTCCACCTGAAGGCATCAGGCAGTCAAATTTGACTTTGAGAATGATGTTGACCACCTCAGCCCCCCTAGCTTAAACCCCCTTAATGACCAGACCACTTTTTACAATTCTGCATTACACTACTTTCACGGTTTATTGCTCGGTCATACAACTTACAACCCAAATGAATTTGACCTCCTTTTCTTCTCACTAATAGAGCTTTCATTTGGTGGTATTTCATTGCTGCTGACATTTTAACTTTTTTGTTATTAATCGAAATTTACCAAAATTTTTGCAAAAAAATGAAATTTTTCACTTTCAGTTGTAAATATTTTTTTTAAACTACATTTCTATATACATTTTTCTCAAAATTTATTGTTTTACATGTCTTTGATTTAAAAAAAAATGCAATAAGTATATATTTATTAGTTTGCGCAAAAGTTATAGCGTTTACAAACTATGGTACAAAAATGTGAATTTCCGCATTTTGAAGCAACTCTGACTTTCTGAGCAACTGTCATGTTTCCTGAGGTTCTACAATGGCCAGACAGTAGAAATACCCCACAAATTACCCCATTTCGGAAAGTAGACACCCTAAGGTATTCTCTGATGGGCATAGTAAGTTCATAGAAGTTTTTATTTTTTGTCACAAGTTAGCGGAAAATGATGATTTTTTCTTTTTTTTTCTTACAAAGTCTCATATTCCACTAACTTGTGACAAAAAATAAAAACTTCCATGAACTCACTATGCCCATCACGAAATACCTTGGGGTGTCTTCTTTCCAAAATGGGGTCACTTGTGGGGTAGTTATACTGCCCTGGCATTTTAGGGGCCCTAATGCGTGAGAAGTAGTTTGAAATCCAAATGTGTAAAAAATGCCCTGTGAAATCCTAAAGGTACTCTTTACAATTTGGCCCCTTTGCCCAACTAGGCTGCAAAAAAGTGTCACACATGTGGTATCGTCGTACTCAGGAGAAGTAGGGCAAAACACATAGCCCTACTTCTCCCGAGTACGGCAATACCACATTTGTGACACTTTTTTGCAGCCTAGGTGGGCAAAGTGGCCCAAATTCTAAAGAGCACCTTTAGGCCTCTTTCACACGGGTGTTGCGGGAAAATGTGCGGGTGCGTTGCGGGAACACCCACGATTTTTCCACGCGAGTGCAAAACATTGTAATGCGTTTTGTTTTGCACACTCCCTGATTCCCCCCCCTGTCAATGATCAACCCCCTGTAAGGCTCCATTCAGACAACCGTATGTGTTTTGCGGATCCGCGGATCTGTGGATCCGCAAAACACATACGGACGTCTGAATGGAGCCTTACAGGGGGGTGATCAGGGAGTCTATATGGGATGATCACCCCCCTGTAAGGCTCCATTCAGACATCCATATGTGTTTTGCGGATCTGCGGATCCGTAAAACACATACGGACGTCTGAATGGAGCCTTACAGGGGGGTGATCAATGACAGGGGGTGATCAGGGAGTCTATATTGGGTGATCACCTCCCTGTCATTAATCACCCCCCTGTAAGGCTCCATTCAGACGTCCGTATGTGTTTTACGGATCCATGTATCCTTGGATCCGCGGATCCGCAAAACACATACGGACATCTGAATGGAGCCTTACAGGGGGGTCATCAATGACAGGGGGGTGATCAATGACAGGGGGTGATCAGGGAGTCTATATGGGGTGATCAGGGGTTAATAAGGGGTTAATAAGTGACAGGGGGGGTGTAGTGTAGTGGTGTTTGGTGCTACTTTACAGAGCTGCCTGTGTCCTCTGGTGGTCGATCCAAGCAAAAGGGACCACCAGAGAACCAGGTGGCAGGTAAATTAGACGCTGTTATTAAAACAGCGTCTAATATACCTTTTAGGGGTTAAAAAAAATCGCATCTACAGCCTGCCAGCGAACGATCGCTGCTGGCAGGCTGTAGATCCACTCGTTTACCTGCCGATCCTGTGAACGCGGGCGCCTGTGTGTGCGCATTCATAGGAAGTCTCGCGAGATGACGCGCCGGCGCGTCCAGGAAAAATAACAGGGCCGCTGCCAGGACGCAATCCTGCGTGCGGCAGTCCTGTAGTGGTTAAAGAGGTTGTCCGGTCCCAAAATCTAAATTCTTTTTATGTGCTCCTAACACCCCTCACCTTGCATACATATGCCCCCAATACCTGTTTTTCATGTCTGAGCTTTCCTTCCCCCCTATAAAGCATCAGATCATCCTGGCAGATATGTTTACTTTCTCCCCTTCTTGTTTTGTTGAATACATAACTTTATTGATACACAAGCCTGGCTGCACTGCACAGTGATACAGACATCTGAATGGAGCCTTACAGGGGAGTCATCAATGACAGGGGGGTGATCAATGACAGGGGGTGATCAGGGAGTCTATATGGGGTGATCAGGGGTTAATAAGTGACAGGGGGGGTGTAGTGTAGTGGTGTTTGGTGCTACTTTACAGAGCTGCCTGTGTCCTCTGGTGGTCGATCCAAGCAAAAGGGACCACCAGAGAACCAGGTGGCAGGTAAATTAGACGCTGTTATCAAAACAGCGTCTAATATACCTTTTAGGGGTTAAAAAAAATCGCATCTACAGCCTGCCAGCGAACGATCGCTGCTGGCAGGCTGTAGATCCACTCGTTTACCTGCCGATCCTGTGAACGCGGGCGCCTGTGTGTGCGCATTCATAGGAAGTCTCGCGAGATGACGCGCCGGCGCGTCCAGGAAGAATAACAGGGCCGCTGCCAGGACGCAATCCTGCGTGCGGCAGTCCTGTAGTGGTTAAAGAGGTTGTCCGGTCCCAAAATCTAAATTCTTTTTATGTGCTCCTAACACCCCTCACCTTGCATACATATGCCCCCAATACCTGTTTTTCATGTCTGAGCTTTCCTTCCCCCCTATAAAACATCAGATTATCCTGGCAGATATGTTTACTTTCTCCCCTTCTTGTTTTGTTGAATACATAACTTTATTGATACACAAGCCTGGCTGCACTGCACAGTGATGAGTCACAGGCTGGCCACGCCCCCCCCCCCCCCAAATTACTTTGCTACAGCTCAGCTACACCCACTACAACTCCTGTGTCTATCTTTCTACACCCAGACATGAATCTACTTCTCACCCAGTGTCTAAATCCCATCACTGATTGTCCACAGGCTCTGCCCTCATGTGTATCTAATCCTATCGTTTGTGATACAGCCTGCTGAGCTGTGTATCTAATCCCATTACTGACCGTCTGCAGGCTCTTCCCTCACTATCTCCAGAGTGTGACAAACAGCTTGAATGAGCAAGTGTATCCAAACACATCTGTATCTAATCCTATCCTGTGTGATACATCCTGGTGAGCGGTGTATCTAATCCCATCACTATCAGTCCACAGGCTCTTACCTCACTAAGAGTGTGATAAACAGCTGGAATGGGCAAGCATATCCAAACACATCTGTATCTAATCCTATCCTGTTTTATACAGCCTGATGAGCGGTGTATCTAATCCCATTACTGTCAGTCCACAAGCTCTTCCCTCACTAAGAGTGTGATAAACAGCAGGAATCGGCAAGCGTATCCAAACACATCTGTATCTAATCCTATCCTGTATGTGTGCCTGATACACATCCTGTTGTGTGTGATACTGCCTGCTGAAGTGTGTATCTAATCCCATCTACTATGATACTGCCTGCTGAAGTGTGTATCAATTCCCATCTACTATGATACTGCCTGCTGAAGTGTGTATCTAATCCCATCTACTATGATACTGCCTGCTGAAGTGTGTATCTAATCCCATCTACTATGATACTGCCTGCTGAAGTGTATATCTAATCCCATCTACTATGATACTGCCTGCTGAAGTGTATATCTAATCCCATCTACTATGATACATCGTGCTAAAATGTGTATCTAATCCCATTTTGTATGACTTAGCCTGCTGAGTTATGTATCTAAAACCCATAGAACTCAATGGGACTGCAAAAAAAAGTTAATTGCACACGGACAGTAACCTTATTTAGTGGATCCGCGACTTGCAGACCGCAAAACAGATACAGTTCTGTGTATGAGCCCTATAACTTATACTCAGTGCCCATAACAATGACATCCACAGTGCCCCTATAACAGTGCCATCCACAGTGCCCTATAACAGTGCCATCCACAGTGCCCCATAACAGTGCCATCCAGTGCCCCTAGTGCCATCCAACTCCCCCTTTGTCAGCCAATGCCCCCTTGTTCCATCCAGTGCCCCCTAGTAACATCCAGTGCCCAGTGACCCCCATAAGGGTCCATTCACACATCTCTATGGGGCAGGAATGGATGCAGACAGCACACAGTGTGCTGTCCTCATCCACTCTGGAAGGTACTGTATATAATTAGTATATAACACCCCTGCTTCAATCAGTTTTATTTGGGGGGCAACTGGTCAATCACACCAGTAGAAATTATTTGTTCCAATGTCGTTTGTCACTCTGTGTAGATGCGGTAACGCAGCTAAATCGCAAACAAATGCTGCACTACCTAAATGCACTATATAGAAAGTATATTATAGGTATATAACACCCCTGCTTTAATCTGTTTTTTCGGGGGGCAACTGGTAAATCACACCAGTAGAAATTATTTGTTCCAATAGCGTTTGTCACTATCTGTAGCTGAGCTAACGCAGCAAAACCGCAAACAAATGCTGCACTATCCAAATGCACTATATAGAAAGTATACACTTTAACCCCTTAAGGACACAGGGCGTACAGGTACGCCCTTGTGCCCTGGTACTTAAGGACACAGGGCGTACATGTACGCCCTGTGCATTTTCGATCACTGCCGTGCGGCTGGCAGTGATCGGAACCCGGTGCCTGCTCAAATCATTGAGCAGGCACCTAGGCTAAATGCGCGGGGGGGTCCCGTGACCCCCCCATGTCGGCGATCGCGGCAAACCGCAGGTCAATTCAGACCTGCGGTTTGCTGCGATTTCTGCAGTTTCTGATCCCCGCGGTCCCTGACCGCGGGGATCAGAAACTTTAGGATTAAAAATTGTTTCCTGTATGCCATCCCCCTGCACCCCTGAGTTATTCGAGCACGGTGGGAGGTGCAGGGGGAGGGTTGCGGGCGGTGCGGGTGGTGCGGGAGGCGGGCGGTGCGGTAGGCGGGATCGCGATCCCCCGCCCGCCTCCCATTGCGTAATCGTTGGCGTCTAGTGGGTATACCAGGGTGCCAGCACATTGCTGGCACCCTGGTATAAACGGCTAACATCGGTGATGCGATGTCAGCCGTTTAACCCTTTCCATACAGCGGTCCGTACGGACCGCTGTATGGAAAAGGTTAACAGTAAGAGGGAGCTCCCTCCCTCTCCGATCAGGGGGCTGCTGTGCCTTTGCAGTCCCCCGAATGGAGAGGGAGAGAGCTTCCAGGCAGCCCCCCAAGCCCCGTCCTTACCCTTCCCCGTCTGCGCAGTTCTGGCCACTACTGAGCAGACGGGGAAGGTTCCCATGGCAACATGACGCCTTCTCAGGCGTCCTGCTGTCCATGGTGCTGAACAGATCTGTGCTGAAAGCATATATCTGTTCAGACAAAGTGTAAGTAAAATACAGTACAGTACAATATATATTGTACTGTACTGTATTATGCAGACATCAGACCCACTGGATCTTCAAGAACCAAGTGGGTCTGGGTCAAAAAAAAAAGTGAAAAAAGTGAAAAATAAAGTAAAAATCAAAAAACACATTTATCACTGATTAAAAATGAAAAAAATAAAATTCCCTACACATGTTTGGTATCGCCGCGTCCGTAACGACCTGATCTATAAAACGGTAATGTTACTTTACCCGAACGGTGAACGCCATAAAAATAAAAAATTTAAAACTATGATGAAATTGGAATTTTGCCCACCTTACTTCCCAAAAAAGGTAATAAAAGTGATCAAAAAAGTTGCATCTACGCCAAAATTGTAACAATCAAACCGTTATCTCATCCCGCAAAAATCATACCCTACCCAAGATAATCGCCCAAAAACTGAAAAAGTTATGGCTCTTAGACTATGGAAACACTAAAACATGATTTCTTTTGTTTCAAAAATGAAATCATTGTGTAAAACTTACATAAATAAAAAAAAAGTATACATATTAGGTATCGCCGCGTCCGTATTAACCGGCTCTATAAAAATATCACATGACCTAACCCCTCAGATGACCACCGTAAAAAAATAAAAATAAAAACGGTGTAAAAAAAGCCATTTTTTGTCATCTTCCGTCACAAAAAGTGTAATAGCAAGCAATCAAAAAGTCATGTGCACCTCCAAATAGTGCCAATCAAACCGTCATCTCATCCCACAAAAAATGAGACCCTACTTAAGATAATCGCCCAAAAATTTGAAAAACTATGGCTCTTAGACTATGGAGACACTAAAACATTTTTTTGTTTTAAAAATGAAATTATTGTGTAAAACGTACATAAATAAAAAAAATTGTATACATATTGGGTATCACCGCGTCCGTGACAACCTGCTCTATAAAATTACCACATGATCTAACCTGTCAGATGAATGGTGTAAATAACAAAAAAAAAAACGGTGCCAAAAAAGCAATTTCTTGTTACCTTGCCGCACAAAAAGTGTAATATAGAGCAACCAAAAATCATATGTACCCTAAACTTGTACCAACAAAACTGCCACCCTATCCCGTAGTTTCTAAAATGGGGTCACTTTTTTGGAGTTTCTACTCTAGGGGTGCATCAGGGGGCTTCAAATGGGACATGGTGTCAAAAAAAACAGTCCAGCAAAATCTGCCTTCCAAAAACCGTATGGCATTCCTTTCCTTCTGCGCCCTGCCGTGTGACCGTACAGCGGTTTACGACCACATATGGGGTGTTTCTGTAAACGACAGAATCAGGGCCATAAATAACAAGTTTTGTTTGGCTGTTAACCCTTGCTTTGTAACTGGGAAAAAAATATTAAAATGGAAAATCTGCCAAAAAAGTGAAATTTTGAAATTGTATCTCTATTTTCCATTAAATCTTGTGCAACACCTAAAGGGTTAACAAAGTTTGTAAAATCAGTTTTGTATACCTTGAGGGGTGTAGTTTCTTAGATGGGGTCACTTTTATGGAGTTTCTACTCTAGGGGTGCATCAGGGGGCTTCAAATGGGACATGGTGTCAAAAAAACTGTCCAGCAAAACATGCCTTCCAAAAACCGTATGGCATTCCTTTCCTTCTGCGCCCTGCCGTGTGACCGTACAGCGGTTTACGACCACATATGGGGTGTTTCTGTAAACGACAGAATCAGGGCCATAAAAAACGAGTTTTGTTTGGCTGTTAACCCTTGCTTTGTAACTGGAAAAAAAATATTAAAATGGAAAATCTGCCAAAAAAGTGAAATTTTGAAATTGTATCTCTATTTTCCATTAAATCTTGTGCAACACCTAAAGGGTTAACAAAGTTTGTAAAATCAGTTTTGTATACCTTGAGGGGTGTAGTTTCTTAGATGGAGTCACTTTTATGGAGCTTCTACTCTAGGGGTGCATCAGGGGGCTTCAAATGGGACATGGTGTCAAAAAAACTGTCCAGCAAAACATGCCTTCCAAAAACCAAACAGCGCACCTTTCACTCTACGCCCCGCTGTGTGGCCGTACAGTAGTTTACGGCCACATATGGCGTGTTTCTGTAAACGGCAGAGTCAGGGCAATAAAGATACAGTCTTGTTTGGCTGTTAACCCTTGCTTTGTTAGTGGAAAAAATGGGTTAAAATGGAAAATTAGGCAAAAAAATGAAATTCTCAAATTTCATCCCCATTTGCCAATAACTCTTGTGCAACACCTAAAGGGTTAACAAAGTTTGTAAAATCAGTTTTGAAAACCTTGAGGGGTGTAGTTTCTTAGATGGGGTCACTTTTATGGAGTTTCTACTCTAGGGGTGCATCAGGGGGCTTCAAATGGGACATGGTGTCAAAAAACCAGTGCAGCAAAACCTGCCTTCCAAAAACCAAACGGCACACCTTTCACTCTACGCCCCGCTGTGTGGCCGTACAGTAGTTTACGGCCACATATGGGGTGTTTCTGTAAACAGCAGAGTCAGGGCAATAAAGATACAGTCTTGTTTGGCTGTTAACCCTTGCTTTGTTAGTGGAAAAAATTGGTTAAAATGGAAAATTAGGCAATAAAATGAAATTCTCAAATTTCATCCCCATTTGCCAATAACTCTTGTGCAACACCTAAGGCTGCGTTCACACGGGCGAGATTTCCGCGCGGGTGCAATGCAGTAGGTGAACGCATTGCACCTGCACTGAATCCTGACCCATTCATTTCAATGGGGCTGTGCACATGAGCGTTTTTTTTCATGCATCACTTCTGCAATGCTTTAAAATCGCAGCATGCTCTATATTCTGCGTTTTTCACGCAGCCCTGGCTCCATAGAAGTGAATGGGGCTGCGTTAATAACGCATTGCATCTGCAAGCAAGTGCGGATGCAATGCGTTTTTCACTGATGGTTGCTAGGAGATGTTGTTTGTAAACCTTCAGTTTTTTATCACGCGCGTGAAAAACGCATCAAAACGCATTGCACCCGCGCGGAAAAAACTGAACAACTAAACGCAATTGCAGCCAAAACTGACTGAACTTGCTTGCAAAATGGTGCGAGTTTAACTGAACGCACCCTGAACGCATCCGGACCAAATCTGTCACGCTCGTGTGAACTCAGCCTAAGGGCCGCTTCACACGAGCGGATGCCGTGCGTGGCATCCGCTCCGTGACAGAGTGCCAAGACCCGCTGCAGACTGCAGAGGCACGGGGCAGTAACATGACTGTTAGGCCTCTTTCACACGGGCGTCATGTTTTTTGCCCGGATAAGAGGCGTGTGCGTTGCGGGAAAATGCGCGATTTTTCTGCGCGAGTGCAAAACATTGTCATGCGTTTTGCACTCGCGTGAGAAAAATCGCGCATGTTTGGTACCCAGACCCGAACTTCTTCACAGAAGTTCGGGCTTGGGATTGATGTTCTGAAGATTGTATTATTTTCCCTTATAACATGGTTATAAGGGAAAATAATAGCATTCTGACTACAGAATGCTTTGTATAATAGTGCTGGAAGGGTTAAAAATAATAAAAAAGTTAACTCACCTTCTCCTCTTGTTCGCGCAGATGCCACTCTGTTCTTTAGCTGTGGACTGAATGACCTGAGGTGACGTCAGATCACATGCTCCAATCACATGGTCCATCACCATGGTGATGGAGCATGTGATCTGACGTCATCAAAGGTCCTTTAGCCCACAGATAAAGAACAGACCGGCATCTGCGCTAACAAGAGGAGAAGGTGAGTTAACTTTTTTATTATTTTTAACCCCTCCAGCACTATTATACAAAGCATTCTGTATTCAGAATGCTATTATTTTCCCTTATAACCATGTTATAAGGGAAAATAATACAGTGAATAGACTGTCACCTAGAACCCATGCGTGAAAATCGCACCGCATCCGCACTTGCTTGCGGATGCATGCGATTTTCACGCAACCCCATTCATTTCTATAGGGCCTGCGTTACGTGAAAAACGCACAAAGAGGAGCATGCTGCGATTTTCACGCAACGCACAAGTGATGCGTGAAAATCACCGCTCGTGTGCACAGTCTCATAGAAATGAATGGGTCAGGATTCAGTGCGGGTGCAATGCGTTCACCGCACGCATCGCACCCGCACGGAAAACTCGCCCGTGTGAAAGGGGCCTTAGGCCTCTTTCACACGGGCGTCATGTTTTTTGCCCGGATAAGAGGCGGGTGCGTTGCGGGAAAATGCGCGATTTTTCCGCGCGAGTGCAAAACATTGTCATGCGTTTTGCACTCGCGTGAGAAAAATCACGCATGTTTGGTACCCAGACCCGAACTTCTTCACAGAAGTTCGGGTCTGGGATTGATGTTCTGAAGATTGTATTATTTTCCCTTATAACATGGTTATAAGGGAAAATAATAGCATTCTGAATACAGAATGCTTAGTATAATAGTGCTGGAAGGGTTAAAAATAATAAAAAAGTTAACTCACCTTCTCCTCTTGTTAGCGTAGATGCCGGTCTGTTCTTTAGCTGTGGACTGAATGACCTGAGGTGATGTCAGATCACATGCTCCAATCACATGGTCCATCACCATGGTGATAGAGCATGTGATCTGACGTCATCAAAGGTCCTTCAGCCACAGCTAAAGAACAGAGGAGAAGGTGAGTTAACTTTTTTATTATTTTTAACCCTTCCAGCACTATTATACTAAGCATTCTGTATTCAGAATGCTATTATTTTCCCTTATAACCATGTTATAAGGGAAAATAATACAGTGAATAGACTGTCACCTAGAACCCATGCGTGAAAATCGCACCGTGACAACTGTGATTTCGTAGTAAAGAGATCACAGAGAGGCACGGAGCATTAACAGTCATGTTACTGCTCCGTGCCTCTGCAGTCTGCAGCGGGTCTTGGCACTCTGTCACGGAGCGGATGCCACGCAAGGCATCCGCTCGTGTGAAGCGGCCCTAAAGGGTTAACAAAGTTTGTAAAATCAGTTTTGAATACCTTGAGGGGTGTAGTTTATAGAATGGGGTCATTTTTGGGTGGTTTCTATTATGTAAGCCTCGCAAAGTGACTTCAGAGCTGTAGTGGTCCCTAAAAATTGGGTTTTTGTAAATTTCTGAAAAATTTCAAGATTTGCTTCTAAACTTCTAAGCCTTGTAACATCCCCAAAAAATAAAATATCATTCCCAAAATAATTCAAACATGAAGTAGACATATGGGGAATGTAAAGTCATCACAATTTTTAAGGGTATTACTATGTATTACAGAAGTAGAGAAACTGAAACTTTGAAATTTGCTAATTTTTCCCAATTTTTGGTAAATTTGACATTTTTTTATGCAAAAAAATATATTTTTTTTAACTTTATTTTACCAGTGTCATGAAGTACAATATGTGACGAAAAAACAATCTCAGAATGGCCTGGATAAGTCAAAGCGTTTTAAAGTTATCATCACTTAAAGTGACACTGGTCAGATTTTCAAAAAATGGCCTGGTCCTAAGGTGTAAAAAGGCTGTGTCCCTAAGGGGTTAAGGAACATCATGACTGTGACCCAAGAGGCCTGAGAGTGAGGGGCATTGACAGGATCATTGCTTCATTCACTGTATGGAAAAAAATAAAAATAATAATAATTGTATGTGTCTTTTTGTATGCTTGAGATGTCTATGACATTTATTCTTTTGATTATTTAATTAAATTTTAATTTTGTGGATTTAAATTTTTATATTTTTTGATTTTGCTTATATTTTTAAAAACTTTTTTGCAATCATTAGATTGCAATTTTTTATAAAGTAATGGGATTTTATCCATTATAATTTATAAAGATCGGCACTTTCCAATACAGTGCTGCCACCTTCAGGACTGCATTAAAATATACTAGTAATAGGCCTAGAAGCTTAGCACAGGCTCTGACTTATTACTGCAATGGAAAGCATTCCAGTGTGTTACCTGTTTTAGACATTTGTCCTTTAAGAACTCCTGTTGAAGCAATACACTGTTCACTTGTAAACTCTTTCTATATATCCAGTGACCAGTCACTGCTAAAGGGTTAACACTATTATATTTAGGTTAACTATTTTAAAAGAGTTACTGTTATGCTAAATGTGATTTATGTATTATATGATCCAGCAAGGCAGTGCACAGTAGGGAAATAGTTAATCTGCCAGCCTTCGTAACCAGTTGCTGGGTTATGTGCTGGTTCTACTGACCCTGGCTAGGGTAGTGTAGGGAGTTCCTAATAATCCAAGCTGAAGTGAAGACCAGTTTTGATGTGCTCTGTCAAATAGGCCTTGTATGGAGTTGAGCGGACACCTAGATGTTTGGGTTCGACGGGTTCGGCCAAACTTCGGAAAAAAGTTCGCGTTTGGGACCCGAACTTGACCCCGAACCCAAACCCCATTGAAGTCAATGGGGACCCAAACTTTTGAGCACTAAAATGGCTGTATCAATGTCATGAAAGGGCTAGAGGGCTGCAAATAACGTCAAAATGTGATTAAGACCATGGCAAGTACTCTGCAAACAAATGTGGATAGGGAAATTACTTTAAATAACATAAAATACGTAAAAATAAAAAAATAATAATCTTGATCTAGGAGAACCAGTTCAATATGGAGTAGGAGGTTGAGGAGGCGGTGGATGTGGCGTGTAGGTGGAAGTGGCGGTGGAGATAGCCTACACTGCTTTTTGGTTTTAAATTTTATTTTTAAAATTAGGGTACACCCCAAAACATTGGAAAAAATAACCTCCAGTCATGCAAAACACACGTTCAGACAATACACCGGCTGCAGGGCAGGCCAGCAGCACCAAGGCGTTAAGTGCAAGCTCAGGCCATGTGCCAAATTTGGAGAACCAGAAGTTGCAGGGGCTGACCCCTCTCAGGCAGTTCGTGTAGGCGTGTGCACACTTACTGCCCCACCATATCGCACGTCCCCGTGATGTTCCCGATCCAATCTGATATCTGCTGTATCAACTTTCGATGTTCTTTTATGCGCCCACCATGGTGATCACGGGTGGCAGGGAATCAAGGAGAGACCACATCCAAGAGACCACATCCAAGGGAGGATTCATTTTTTAAAATTTCAAATTTGAGTTGAAATATGGGAGAAATTATTAAAGCATAAAAGTGTGAAAACTTTTCAAAGTTTAAGCATTGAATGAAAGGATGTGGTGCGCATTAATTACTGAATAATTTATTAAATTTTATTCCCTGTCACCTATGCATAGTAGGTGTTTATTCACGTCTAAAATTGTATAATGTCAACCCAAGAATGTAACAGAAAAATTATTGAAATTTATTAAGCTGTCAACTAGGTAGAGGAGGGGTATATTACACCCAAAAATTGGTGAATATCACCCAAAAATGTAACTGACAATTTTTTATTTTTTTTTCGGTCTACTAGGTATAGGAAAGATACATCACACCCAAAAATTTGTGAATTTCACCAGAATATATAATGAATTTTTTTTTTTTACCTGTCTACTAGGTATAGCAGTGCCACTTGGGAATTACTGGCCGGAAACCCTACGAAATGATCCCTCTTCCTCCCCCTCCTCCTGTGCCACATTCTCTTCCATCATCTCCAGGAGCATTTTTTCAAGGAGGCATAGAAAGTAATGCTGAGAACGGCGTTATCGGCACTGGCCATGTTGGTGAAGTACACGAAACAGCGCAACAAGGAAGTAAGGTCTCGCATGGAGGCCCAGTCATTGGTGGTGTAGAGGTGCTTTTTCGGACAGCCACCTCCATAAGGCCTTTAAAACTATCCGTCTCCACCAGATGGAATGACAGCATTTCAAAGGCCAGTAATTTAGAAATCCTGGCATTCAGGGCTAGGGATCGCGGGTGGGTAGGGGGGTACTTCCTCTCCAGCGTTTGGGATATGGAGAGCTAAACGCTTCCGTGGGACATTGTGGAGATGCTTGGTGACCCAGGTGTTGGTGTTGCTGGCATATCCTCTGTTTGCGGGGTGCCAGGTGGCACTGTCACTCCAGAGGTGGATGAAAAGGCTGCAACTGCAGCAGAAGAGGAAGCAGGAGGAGCCAGAGACCTTTCTTGGTTTTTGAGGTGTCTACTCCACTGCAGCTCGTGTCTTGTCGTCAGCACATTGTCTGAAGAACTGCCATGTCAGGGAACTCCTTGGAGCTGACTTTGGTGTGCTCAGTCACTTGCTGCGGTGGGCAGTAGGAGGCGTACTGTCTAGAGAACGTCCGCTCCGCTTTTGCACCCTGCTCCCTCTTCTGCTGTGCTGGTGGCTCTGTGCGACCACCGCCTCTTCTTTCGAACTACATCGGTCACTCGCATGACCTTGATTCCATGTGGGGTCGAGGACCTCATCGTCCTCCACATCATCTTCCACCCAGTCTTCACCCCTGCCTTACTTGTCGGTCTGCACACTTTCGAAAGCACCAGCAGTTGGCACCTGTTTCGTCATCATCCGAGACGTGCTGCAATGGTCCTCCCATGTACTCATCTTAAAAGATAAGTAGTTGGGCATCGGTGCACTCAATCTCTTCCACTTCTGGGGCAGGGCTAGGTGGATGGCCCTGGGAAACCCTGCTAACAGAGTCATCAAAAAGCAGAAGAGACTGCTGCATGACTTGGGGCTCAGACTGCTTGGCTGATTTGCAAGGGGGTGAGGTGAAAGACTGATGGACATCGGCTACAGGTGCCAACTGTGGTCTTTCAGCAGGAGACTGGGTGGGAGACAATGT
The DNA here is from genome assembly GCF_014858855.1 of Bufo gargarizans. Classification (NCBI taxonomy): domain Eukaryota; kingdom Metazoa; phylum Chordata; class Amphibia; order Anura; family Bufonidae; genus Bufo; species Bufo gargarizans. The sequence goes on from NC_058084.1 coordinate 154,701,999, forward strand.
GAAGGAACTGGATCCACTGTCAACAACCCAATCTACTATCGCCTGTACTTGTTCAGGCCCCACCATTCATAGAGCAGCATTAGGCCCGACCAAAAACAGATGCAGGTTTTGCCGCCTACTCGCACCTGAGGAAGGGGTTTCACTTGTGCATGTAGCTGGCACAGATCGACCACGTCCTCTCCCTGCAACAGGAGCTCCACCAGCAGCACCACGACCTGGGCCACATCCATTATTTGAGGCTCTCCTCATATTTTTCGAATTTAAGATTTTGCCCTAAATGGGTGTTTAATTAATAGTAGAATAGAATGACAGTATGTAAAGGGTGTATCTCACACGGTCTGAACCAGTGTAGGCCTAAATTAAATATTTATTTGCACAAAATGGCTGTATTTAAAATGGCTATATTTCAAATCCCTATATCAAACCCCTGTATGTAGAGGTAGTATCTCACAGGGCCTGAACCAGTGTAGGCCTGAAGTAAATATATCTTTGCAAAAAATGGCTGTATTTCAAATACCTGATTCAAACCCCTGTATGTAGAGGGGGTATCTCACAGGGCCTGAACCACTGTAGGCCTGAAGTAAATATTTCTTTGCCCAAAATGGCTGTATTTCAAATGCCTGATTCAAACCCCTGTATGTAGAGGGGGTATCTCACAGGGCCTGAACAAGTGTATGCCTGAAGTGAATATATCTTTGCACAAAATGGCTGTATTTCAAATAGCTGTATTTCAAATGCCTGATTCAAACCCCTGTATGTAGAGGGGATATCTCACAGGGCATGAACCACTGTAGGCCTGAAGTAAATATATCTTTGCCCAAAATGACTGTATTTCAAATGCCTGATCAAACCCCTGTATGTAGAGGGGGTATCTCACAGGGCCTGAACCAATGTAGGCCTGAAGTAAATATATATTTGCACAAAATGGCTGCATTTCAAATGCCTGATTCAAACCCCTGTATGTAGAGGGGGTATCTCACAGGTCCTGAACCACTGTAGGCCTGAAGTAAATATATATTTGCACAAAATGGCTGCATTTCAAATGGCTGTATTTCAAATACCTGATTCAAACCCCTGTATGTAGATGGGGTACCTCACATGGCCTGAACCAGTGTAGGCCTGAATTTAATATTGGTGCACCTATTTAAAATCTCTGAATGTAACCCTAATGTATTAAAGGTGTATCTCACAATGACATCTGCATCAAAGGCTGCCAACTCAATTTTTTGTGCCCAAATGAGTGTTTGTTTAACAACTGAATTTGACAGCAGCATATAAGCCTGTAATTTCACACGTGCTGATGCTGCAAGGCCTGAAAATACTGTTTTTGAAGGAAAAAAAGTGTGTTTTTCAAACCACAGAAAATGATGGGTGTATGTCTACCTTAAATTGCACACTGACTAATCCAAATGTTGTAGATTGCCAAAAAAGTCTTTTTTTGGTAACAGAATATAAAAGCTGTATATATTAAACTTGAATTTAACACTTGCAGATCTGGAAAATACTGTTTTTGAAGGAAAAAAAGTGTGTTTTTCAAACCACAGAAATTGATGGGTGTATGTCTACCTTAAATTGCACACTGACTAATCCAAATGTTGTAGATTGCCCCAAAAGTTTTTTTTTGTAACAGAATAAGAAAGCTGTATATATTAAACTTGAATTTAACACTTGCAGATCTAGAAAATACAGTTTTTTGAAAGAAATAATTTTTAAAACCCCAGAAAATGATGGGTGCATTTCTACTTTAAATTGCACACTGACTGATCCAGATGTTGTAGTTTTCTAAAAGAAATGGTGATTTGCAATGTCCCAAAAGCTCAGATGCAGTGCTGGAGCACTGAGCTTGCATAAAATGGCCACCCACCTAACTAACAGAATTATAAAAGTTATATTTTTTTTTGGTCAATGGCCTCAGGGCAGGGTAAAACGATTGTGTCCTGCACCCACACAACTATTTCTAGGTAGATCGCTGAGTTAGATTCTCTCCTATTCTCTCCCTGAAATCACAAGTCCAGCAGCATCTTCTTCCTACACTTGTAACTGGAGAGTGACGTGCAGCGCTACGTGACTCAAGCTTATATAGGGCCTGAGTCACATACTGCTCTGGCCAATCACAGCCATACCATTAGTAGGCATGGCTGTGATGGCCTCTTGGAGCAAGTAGTATGACGCTTGTTGATTGGCTGCTGTGCAGCCTTTCAAAAAGCGGCAAGAAAGCGCCGAACACCGAACCTGAACTTTTACGGAAATGTTCGGGTCCGGGGTCCAAAAAAACTAAAGTTCGTTACGAACCCGAACTTTACAGTACGGGTTCGCTCAACTCTAGCCCTGAAATAACTTTTCTCAAGGGACACATCATTCCTAAGAGTGAAAGCTGACAGGAAAAGCAACTTTAATAAAGAAAAACCTAAAAAAAAAAAGAACTGTATTTATACAGATGGATGAGGACCATAAAGGCCATTTATGGAATAGACAGCAAGTGTAACACATGCTTGTGGTTTTGGACTTTACTGCTTATGGTCTGGGTTAATTGCTTTTGGCATCTGCCACACTTCAGAGATGGACTGGCCACCTGTTTTAGGACTGCACCCAAAGCTGGGAATCACAGAAATATTGAGAGTTTTCATGCCAGTGGTCATTTAAGGAGACTGCATGGTACACCTAGAGAGAGAGACTTAGAGGGGAATATAATACTGCCTGCCCCCAATAGAGAGCCTTCAGGAGAATACTGCCATGTAAAATACCTCAAAAATGTGCCTAATGCCTTCAAACGAGCCTGCTCACTGTCTCCACCATCTGATGGCCTCTGGCCATCCTCCTGCCATGCACCCTGCCAACTATCCACCATCAGGGACACCCCAGATTCCCCAGGCAGGAGCCCTAAGCCCAGGATGTGTCCCGATGGGAATAAAGGGTTGTGTCCATCCATTCACTGCCTGCACAGCCTTTGAGAGCCCTGGCACCGGGGTTAGCAACCATGATGACTACAACCACACTCATTGATTCACCCACCATTCCTCTCCTCTCCATCCTCTCCTTTTTGGGCTGGTGCGCAGCATATTCACTGGGCCAATTTTAAACAGGCTGGTAAACCATTTGTACGTATATCAGGGGACCGCGCAAGATTCAAAACCAATAAAGTTGTTGGATAATCGAGCCTTCCACCTTTATCCAGCAAGCACACACCAGTTAACTTTGTGCGCCACTTCTTATTTAAACATCCTGTGAGAAATGAAGAGAGACGCATACATAGTGAAGCACTGTAGCAACCAGTTGTACCTGCCTTCTGATGCTATACTCACAAGCGTGTAGATAATATAGGCATCTCAAAGGTAAGCCGATCCATAGTTCCTGTGAGAGTTTTCTTTCATCACACTCCCTCGTATTATTATTCTGCTGGAGGAAGCTGCTGCAGGAGGAGTAATAATACGAGGGAGTGTGATGAAAGAAAACTCTCACAGGAACTACTGATCGGCTTACCTTTGAGACGTCTATATTATCTACACGCTTGTGAGTATAGCATCAGAAGGCAGGTACAATTGGTTGCTACAGTGCTTCACTATGTATCAGTCTCTCTTGATGTCTCACAGGATGCTTAAATAAGAAGTGGCGCACAAAGTTAACTGGTGTGTGCTTGCTGGATATAGGTGGAAGGCTCGATTGTCCAACAACTTTATTGGTTTCGAATCTTGTGCGGTCCCCCAATACACGTACTGATTTTTGTGAATAAGGACCCACTTCACTCTTGGGACTCACTGCAACTTGAACCATCCAGGCAGCTTATTGGAATTTATTGACTGTTATGGTAAAACTCCTTGTTCCAAGGCATGTGGCTAAAGCCATGTCTGACACTGACACTTGAGTGTGTGACTGGGGATAATGCAAAAAAGTAGTGGTCAAGTGCCATAAAGATCCACAATGAAGATTGATTGTGATAGTATCAGGATTCACTGTGCAACCAAAGGCAGAGGTCTCCTCCCTATCCCTAGGCTTTGAGGTATGTTAACAGGTGGTTCCCACAGTGGCCTGCAGAGGCACCTGCAGGATATGAAAGCTGTGACTCCCTTCAGTAAGGTCAAGTTGGACAACAAACATTGGTGGTTCACTTTGCATCTTTCTAAACATGCCAGAGTTGATGTTATTTCCTTTTTGAAATAGACAAGCACCCAAGCATGTGAGATCATGAACCAGGACAAATAGATATTTAGCCAATAGATATCTCATGTACACGGCTGACGTTATACCCAGGGCTCCAGTTCTTCCAAAGAAAGGTCTCATCTATGAAGTACGGGTAACTGAGTGTCTTTCAGGATAAACTGCATTAACCAAATAGGATTTTATGATCAGAAAACCTAATAGAAATGGTTTTACATATGACTTTAGTCATGATTTAATCTCAAAGGGGTTATCATATTAAAAGTATTACTATGCAATGAATATTACATTTTAAAGTTTCATTGCAATCTAAATGCAATAATATTATAATTCTTTTTAATGTACATTATATTTTCATAGTATTTTCATTTGGAATCACAGTGAATTAGAAAATAGTCGTGGGAGGCCCAGTATTTTATACTGTAGTGCTATTTATTATTGGAATTGTTGGGGCTGTTGTCAGGGACTATTAGCTATATCTTTTTCTAAATGGTGGAGAAAGAAATTGAGGAGGGGGGAATTTAATACCATTGTGCTATTTATTATTGGAATCACTGGGGATGCATGTCAGAGACTATTATCTATATCTATATCTCTCTCTAGATAATGGAGAAGACAATTGGGAAGGAGGACATTTTGTACTATACTGCTATTTATTATTGGAATTGCTGGGGCTATATGTCAGGGACTATTAGCTATATCTCTCTTAAACTGAGGATAAGGAGATTGGTGAGAGGTGCCCCGTATTTCATACTGTAGTGTTATTTATTATTGGAATTGTTAAGGCTGTGTGTCCAGGACCATTAGCTATATCTCTCTCTAAACAATAAATAAGGAAAATGAGAGGGGGCCCCGGTATTTCATACTGTAGTGTTATTTATTGGAATTGTTGGGGATGTATGCCAGGGACTTTTATCTATATTTCCCTCTAAACAGTGGAAAAGGAAAATGATGAGGAGGGGGGCATTTCATACTGTGGTGTTATATATTATTGGAATCGCTGAGGCTGTGTGTCAGGGACTATTAGTTAAACAGTGGAGAAAGAAATTGGGGAGAGGGGACTGTCATTATATACTGTAGTTGTTCTGGTTCGCGTTATTGACTGTTGTATAACACTAGTCAGACAGCTTAACAATAATTCAGAAGTCAAGAAACGTGAGACATCAGATCTGTATGTATTCTTTTTTCTGAATAACTTTGTAAAACCACAACATAAGCATAAACAAAACATATGTGTCAGTACATTACACATAATACAGCAGCCTCACTCCATCAGTGAGAGTACTCACAGACAATTCCATCATAAGTCGAGGAATAGATCAAGAGCTCCTCTGCATGCAGCCTGCTAGATCCAGGAGCAGTCATGAAATGGATGAAATACAGTTCCAGGTTAAAGGTACTGCCTCTCGCTCTGAGAAAAATAAACTTCCTGTAAAGTTCTGGCAAGGTAGTAACTAACTTTGACCACAAGATGGCAGCAACGTCAAACATAACAATGCAGGGGGGCGTGACCAAGGAGCCGAGGAGTATGGCCGCTTGAACTCAGAGCTCCTGCTCCAGCAAAGCGTGTTAGTTAAGCAAAACCCTCAACAAAGTCGCTGCAGTGTCACCATCGGTACCGACTGGTGCCGGCTACTTCCCTGATGATGACAAGAGGCAAAAGAAGTATGAAGAAGCAAGGGAAGTTGGAGTTTTTCTTTGGCCAAGACAGAGACAAAGATGGCGCCGGCACTAGAAGCGCGCAGACGGAACCCTCCCTCAGCCCGTCATCTACAGCGAACGCTTCTTCCCCCCGTCCATCTGAAGATGGTAGCTCGACTCACCGGAGCCCACAGGGTTCGCCGCATCATACCGCCGTGAGTGAAAGCAAGAGGGTGAGCGAACCAGGGGTTAAAGCAGGGCGGGAGGTGTCTGCATTCAATGGCCGCGCGGGACAGAGTTCCCCTACCAAGAGCCCGGCAAAGCAAAGGCCCAGGCTGCATGACCAGGCTGAAGAGGCTCTGGAGACTTGCGACAACCAGGACTCAAATGGCGGTGGTGCTTTTAAAGAGGCGCTTTTAAAGTTCCCCATGGATGAGAGGCCAGCATCCAGTGTTCTGTTGAAAGACATGCTCATAGCTTTTAACCATTCGGTTACCTCCCACATGTCTCAAATATTGAAGCCCCTCCAACAGGATGTCTCTGATTTAAAACACAGAGTACACCATGTCGAGCACAAGATGGGCGAATTTGCGGATTCGCATAATAATCTCATTGATTCCTGTGACGGTCAGGCGGAAGAGATCACATTTTTGAAAGCGAAAGTAGCTGATTTGGAAGATCGTTCCCGCAGGAACAACCTGAAACTGAGAGGTGTACCAGAAACAATCCAACCATCGGAGCTGCAGGCTTATATTAAAAAGCTATTCATAATCCTCTTACCTGAGAGTACAGAGCAAGATCTGATCATAGACCGAGCGCATAGAATCGCTAAACCTAAACACCTTCCTGATGACATTCCTCGGGATGTCTTAGCCCGCGTCCACTTTTTCCATATTAAAGAGGAAATCCTGCTGGCAGCAAGAAAAAATGATACCTTGCCGGATCCAAACCAACCAGTGAAACTATTTGCGGACTTATCTATGGCAACCCTCCAGCTACGCCGCAAGCTTGCACCCATTACCGCGGCGCTGCGATCACACTCCATTTTATATAGATGGGGATACCCAGTGAAGGTACTAATCCAGAAGAATGGGGTTTTACATGTTATCCGCTCGGTTGAGGAGGGGAAAGCGATCCTGGCTAATTGGGACATTTCGGTGGAAGACGTCCCTCCGGCAACACAAAACCAGCGCGTCGCTGAAGAAGGTGAATGGCACCGGGTCGAGAGTCGCCGCCAGAAAAAACACCGTTGAGTGGTTTTACAAGTAACCTGCTTATTGTGGAGCAAGGACATGCTCTACCTACTATGTGTCCCCAGGCAGTAGGCAAGACTGTATTTCCCCCAATTGATTCACAAGGGATTGTGAGTTTTAACCCTTGTGCTACTCTATTCTTGCCCTTTTACTCGGGCAGTATGTTTTGATTTTGCAGGTTATTGTTTTTATTCTGTTATTATTTTGCCTTACTAGAGTCGGGTCCATTCCTCGTATCACAGCTGAGTGTTTCACTGGTGTCCTGGTGCGGTTCTCTCCGCGTCATCCGGGCAGCTTTTCATAAGCTTCTTACCGTCATTCAAAATGGTGCTTAAATTAGTCTCATTAAACGTTCGCGGTCTTAACAGCCCATTTAAGCGACGGATGATGTGGAGAGAGGCCATCCTGACTAAAAGTGACATATTCTGTGCGCAGGAGACACATATAGTTGCAGCAGACAAAGAGAGGCTGAAACATCCTGCGTTTCCGATAATTCTCCAGTCTCATGGAGCGAGTAAAAAACGTGGGGTAATGTTGGCGATAAAAAATTCTGTTGCCCATGTAGAGAAAAGAACGTTGGTGGACGAAGGGGGTCGCTATATTATACATGTGTGCTGCATTAATAACATTCCTTATACCGTAGTGGGGGTGTATGCTCCAAATATTCGTCCCTTGAGATTTTTAAATAGACTTTTCAAAAAAGTTCAATCTGTGAGAGAAGGGAGAGTTTTAATCTGTGGGGATTTCAATATGGTCCTTGACCCACTTCAAGATTCCTCCTCTGTTACAAGACACAGCCCTGTGTCTCTTGCTAGGACTCTGCTTGCAAACTCTCTGTTTGATGTTTGGCGTATCCACCACGCATCGGAAAAAGATTTCTCTTATTATTCGCCTGCGCATAAGTCTTATTCCCGTATTGATCTGATATTGGCTGATAGAACTACCTTAGACTCATCTACTGGTTCCTCAATAGGAACAATTACGTGGTCGGACCATGCTCCAATATCCATAACATTGTCAGAAAAATTCACTTCGCCTCCGAACCCTATGTGGAGGGCTAATGAATTTATTTTGGCTAATGATAAATACAACTCAGAGATAACGGAAGCGTTACTTGAATACTTTCGATTTAATGCCAATTCAGGACCAGATCCCTTGATTGTGTGGACGGCCCACAAGGCGTTTATAAGAGGAATATTATTGAAGATAGGTCATAGGCATAGAAAATTGAGAGAAAAACACCAGTCCGATATATTACAGCAAATTCAGATAATGGAAAAACTAAATAAGTCCTCTCCCTCGGTTGAACTCTCTGATAAGCTCAGAATTCTTAGACTCCAACTAAGGGAAAGTTATTTACATTCCTATGAACTCTCGCTTAAAAGGATGAAGGCCAGATATTATTCGCAGGCTAATAAAGCGGGGAAACTATTGGCAAGCAGAGTCAAAGCGAGAGCCCTAAAATCGAAAATACCATTCTTGTGGGATTCCTCCAAGTCATATAAATTATATGATCCTAAATCTATAGCTAATAGATTTATGTCTTATTACCATCAATTATACAATTTGAGAGATGAACCGGGTTTTATCCCTGCTTCTCCAGAGAATATTGATGAGTTTTTGAACACTTTGGCAATCCCTTCATTGGAGGACTCTCGCAAGACCTCTCTTTCTGACCCTATTTCGCAGGAAGAGATTTTAAAAGTGATTAAGAGCTTACCACACAACAAAAGCCCTGGACCGGACGGTCTCCCGAATTCCTATTACAAAATATTTATGGATAGCTTGCTCCCTCACCTGCAGGCGTCACTGTCTCGTGCCATGACAACAGGTAATATGCCCAAAGAAATGTTGGAGGCGGTCATTGTCACTTTACCTAAGCCAGGGAAAGAGCCTTCCATTCCTCAAAATTTCCATCCTATTTCCTTGCTCAATACAGATTTAAAGATCTATGCAAAAATTTTAGCGGCTCGCTTAGCAGATATTATCCCCACTCTGATAGATCCGGATCAGGTAGGGTTCGTGAAAGGGCGTCAGATTACAGACAATTCCAGGAGAATATTGAACCTTGTTGATTACGTGAATCGGATGAGAATACCGACACTGTTGGTCACACTAGATGCCGAGAAGGCTTTCGACCGTGTCAACTGGTCATTTGTCTTCTCGGTACTATATAAAATGGGCTTTCCGGAACCTATTGTACGAGCCATCCAGGTCCTATATTCGAACCCATCGGCTAGGATATTAGCTAACGGAGTGTTATCTGACCCGTTCGCATTGTCTAATGGCACGAGGCAGGGATGCCCCCTGTCGCCGCTGATCTTTATCCTATCTTTAGAACCCTTGGCGCAAGCAATCCGTCAAGAGATTGGGGTGACGGGGGTTGGTGTTGGGAGCAGGCAACACTGTATATCCATGTACGCGGACGATATCATATTGTCTTTAACAAACCCTATGGTATCTCTGAGGAAGGTTATGGACCTTATCCGCTCCTATGGAGCTCTCTCATATTACAAAGTAAACGAAAGTAAATCCCAGGCCCTCCCGCTAGGTATATCTGAACCTTTATTGTCCCAAATGAAGACAGAATTTGCCTTGGACTGGCAAGAGTCCTCAGTCCAATACCTAGGTTTTAAGGTGACAACTACCCCTCAAGAATTGTATAAGGCAAACTTCCCGCCTCTTATGCAACCACTCCAACTAGAACTCACCAATATGGCTAAATCTGAGTTATCCTGGGTGGGACGCATCGCAGCGTTCCAACAGCACACGCTCCCGAAATTGTTATACTTATTCCGTACCATTCCTATTCCCATTCCAGTGACTTTTTTCAACGCTATTAATAAGATGCTGAATGGTTTCATTTGGAATGGGCATAGGCCAAGGATTGCGAGGAGTATTATGTACAGACATAAAAAATCAGGGGGTTTAGGGCTGCCTAATATTTATGATTATTTTTTGGCTTCCAGAATCAGCCAGTTGAGGGAGTGGTGGAAAGGCAACGTGGAAAGGCATTGGGTACATATCGAGCAGTCACAAACCCCAGGAAGGAATTTGCGTGCCCTTTTAATGGCGGCGTTGCATGATGATTATATGGGCATTCAACCTGCATACTTTGTGTCTACTTCATTGGCGTTATGGAAATCTTACCATGACAAAGGATCGCCCACAGTGGGATCAATGGCGCATATTACCCCGATAGAATCTCTCCAGTGCTTTTCCATAAATCTTCAGTTAAAAGAATGGAAAGATAGGGGGATTAATACAGTAGCAGATCTGGTGTCGGGAACAGCCTTGAAATCGTTTGAAATTATTAGGCAGTCCTTCCAAATTCCCAGTAAGGAGGTCTTTCAGTACCTTAAGATTAGACACATTTTAGGAAACAATCCATCCTTCATTATAAAAAGTCATTCCCAGCTATTAATTAGATGGTCTGCATCAAACACGGTATTCACAGGAATCAGATTCCTATATAGGTACCTAGGGGATAAGGATCAATTTCTTAAGACGGCTCCACTTCTGGCTTGGGAGTCAGATTTGGGAAGGTCAATTACTTTATTGCAATGGAAAACAGCTAACAAATTAGCCACCTCAACCCTTAATTGTGTATCACACCTTGAAGCTTTTATCAAGACCACCCTCCGATGGTATTTTACGCCAGTTAGACTGCATACATTTTTTCCAAATGTAAGTATGCTTTGTTGGAGGGGTTGTAGTTCTAAAGGGACTTTGCTACATATTTTGTGGTCCTGTTCGAAGGTATCTACTCTTTGGGAAAGGGCATTTGATAAGATCTCTGAGACTGTGGGTCATCGGATCTCTCCGGACCCAGCTCTGGCCTTGTTGTTTATAGATCTGGACAAATTTTTACCCAAATTTAGGACTATTGTGATCCACATACTGATTGCCACCAAACTAGCCATTACGAGGAATTGGAAGACTGATACAATCCCTGATATGAGGGAGATCATCGGAATGGTGGATGTAACAAGATCCTATGAATATATGTTAGCACATCAGACCTTCCGAGTTGATCGGCATATACAGGCTTGGGAGCTCTGGAGAGGTCTGGACCCGTCATTGTCGGGGAGAATGGGATTGGGGTAGTCTCTCAGAAGGGAGAAAGCTAGGAACGGTCTCTGCTTAATTGAACCCTGCGTGTACGTAGTGTTAAATGAAATGTTCGGCATATGCTTATATATGTGAATGCTTACATATGTGATTGTGATTGTGAGACTTGACTCTGACTCTATTTTGTATTTTGTGTTAATTTAACTTTATTTGTTGTGTTAACTCTTTCTTTATATATCAAAAAAGTGGAGTTACTGCTTAAATTCTTTTATACAATTTGGATATGTATAAATGTTCATGGAGCATGTACTCTGACAATAAAAACGTATTGAAACTAAACATAACAATGCAGTATAATCACTACAGCACATTACATACATTTGATATGCACAATATGGGCAGAACAGTAGTGTTATGTATTATTGGAATAGTTGGGCTGTGTCAGGGACAATTAGTAGAGATGACGAAGTGGAATTCAATCCGAATTGCAGGAAAAATTCGCACCAAAGCCAAATTTTCTCACGCTTCGTGGTAATGAATCAATTTTTTTTCCTAAAATGGCTGCTACATGTGTTAGGACATGGAGAAAAGAACTCTGGGGAAGATGGATCACCTACAATGCCATCCATACACGCATGCAGCCAATCAGCAGCCAGACAGCCCTTGTGATGTCACAGCCCTGTAAATAGCCTCAGAAACTTTTGATTCTGCCATTTTCCAGTGTGCTTAGTGCAGGGAGAGAGGTTAGCAGGCACTAGGGTGAGTGCTAGGAAATACTTTATTGTGCTAAAAATTGATTTACAAATTCAGGGAAAGATTATTCAAGCTGTAGGCAAACGATATGGAGGCATCATTTACACTATAAAAGGAGAACAGGGAGCAATAGGAGAGTGTACAGCTTGGGTAATAAGAGAGAATCTATTACACCTTGCTGCACTAATTGAGGATCCAAATTACAGTTATACTGCTGCTTTTAGATTGTTTGCACTATATGATACATCAGTAATTCCAGCAAACCTTGCTTGTTATTAAAGAGGTTCTCTGGGAATTAAGAAAATGAAAATATCTAAATATTACTTTAAAATGGCCGCCGTCCTTTATACTACATATAAAACCTTTCCTAGTCACACAGCAGGGGAAAGTTACTTCAAAACACTGTGGAAAAGAGCTGACTCATTCTTCTCTCTAGAGATGGCCTTGCGATTCGCTCGGCGGTTGTTTCGCGGTGAACTTTACTCTGTCGCCAAACGAGTGAACATATGGCGATGTCCGCAGGCACCATATTCTTTGCATTGTGCAGAACTTTGACCCCTGACACATCCATCAGGTGGGACAGGACAGCCAATTGAGACCTTTCAACCATGGACACACACCCTACCCTATAAATAAACCTGATCTGGCCGCCATTTTACATTCAGTTTTTTGCCAGTGTAGGGAGAGGTTGCGGTGTGGAGCAGGGACAGACTGTTAGAGAGTACAGAGACATCAAACGCTAGCAATTTTTTTTAAAAGGGTCAATATTCTAGGCTCAAAGTGTCACACTCTAGTCAGATAATTAATCCATACCCCCTGAGCAAAGGGTACCTCAAAATTGTGACTTTGGGGTTTCATAAGCTGTAAGCCATAATCATCCAAATTATAACAAATAAAGGCTTGAAATATCTCACTTTGTATGTAATAAGTCTATCTCATATGTTTGTTTCACCTTTTAAGTTGCATTACTGAAATAAATGAACTTTACACAATATTCTAATTTTTCGAGTTTCACCTGTAGTGTATTGTGCAGCATTTTTGTGTGCGGTTCTACTGAGATACCGTAGCTATACAGAGAGACAAACCCCATTGGAACAATTAATTGCAACAGGAGTGATATAACAGTTGCCCCCAAAAAAATCTGATTGAGGCAGGGGTGCAATATACCGAGAATATAATTTCTATATAGCCCATTTGTATAGTGCAGCATTTGTGTGCGGGTCTGCTCAGATACCGCAGCTATAGAGATAGACAAACGCCATTAAAACAACAAATTGTAACTGGTTTGATGTATCAGTTGCCCCCAAAAAAATCTAATAGAGGCAGAAGTGGGATACACCTATAATTTCTATATAATGCATTTGTATTGTGCAGCATTTGTGTGCGGTTCTGCTGAGATACTGCAGATACAGAGAGGGAAAAAAGTCATTAAAACAACTAATTGCAACTTGTGTAATATAACAGTTGCCCCTAAAAAAATCTGATTGAGGCAGGGGTGTGATATACCTATAATATAATTTCTATATAGTGCATTTGTATTGTGCATCATTTGTGTGCAGTTCTGCTGAGAAACTGCAGCAATACAGACAGACAAATGCCATTAGTACAACTAATTGCAATTGGTGCGATATACCAATTGCCCCCAAAAACATACAATTGAGGCAGGGGTGCGATATACCTATAATATAATTTCTATATAGTGCATTTGTATAGTGCAGCATTTGTGTGAATTTCTGCTAAGATACCGCAGCTATACAGAGGGACAAACGACATTGGAACAACTAACTGCAACTGGTGTGACATACCAGTTGCCCCCAAAAATATCTGATTGAGTCAGCGGTGCGATATACCGTACCTATAATATAATTTGTGTGCGGTGCTGCTGAGATACCACAGCTATACAGAGGACAAACGACATTGGAACAACTAACTGCAACTGGTGTGACATACCAGTTGCCCCCAAAAATATCTGATTGAGTCAGCGGTGCGATATACCGTACCTATAATATAATTTGTGTGCGGTGCTGCTGAGATACCACAGCTATACAGAGGACAAACGACATTGGAACAACTAATTGCAACAGGTGTGATATACCAGTTGCCCCCAAAACTATCTCATTGAGGCAGGGTGTGATATACCTAGAATATAATTTCTATATAGTGCATTTGTATTGTGTAACATTTGTGTGCGGTTCTGCTGAGATACTGCAGCTATACAGAGGGACAAACGCCATTGGAAAAACTAATTTCAACTGGTGTGATATACCAGTTGACCCCCAAAAAATCTGATTGAGGCAGGGGTGGAATATAGCTATAATATGATTTCTATATACTGCATTTGTCTGGTGCAGCATTTGTGTGCAGTTCTGCTGAGATACTGCAGCTATACAGAGGGACAAACGTTACTGGAACAACGAATTGCAATTGATGTGATATAATCGTTGCCCCTCAAAAAAATCTGATTCAGGCAGGGGTGCGATATACCTAGAAAATAATTGATATAAAGTGCATTTGTATTGTGCAGCATTTGTGTGCGGGTCTGCTGAGATACCGCAACTATACAGAGGGACCAATCCCATTGGAACAACTAATAGCAACTGGAGTGATATAACAGTTTCCCCCATGAAAATCTGATTGAGGCAGGGGTGTGATATACCTAGAATATACTAATCAAAGATAATAGGACATAGAGGAGCAATAAAGTTTCAATTCACAGTGGTACAAATTGTTCAAGTTGTATCAGGAACACTGTAATACCTCTTATTATGTCCGATTGTAGCGAATAAAATGTTTAAAAATAGATAGAATATAAGTCCTTGTATGACTGGAGAGACCTACTCCTGCAGATGATCAGTCTGCATGTAGGTGTCATATAACATACATTGAAATCCTGGGGTGATATAGATCCGCTTATGTCCTGAGAATATGTTCACTTTCAACAAAAAGCAGGAACAGTCTTACCCCATATAGGTGAGTTCCAAGGAGCTGCTGCACGGAGGTATCCTTACTGAGGTCGTCCGGTCCTCTGCGGCGTGTAGCGGTGGTGCGCACGTGTTCTTCAGCGTCTTCGGAATCTTCTCCTTGGATCGTTGCGTTACTCTCCGCTGTACAGGAAGTGATGTTCCTATAGCCGGAAGTGACGGTCCGTTGTTCCGACCAGCTGACCGATTTAAACAGCGGAGTACGATTAATGTTCACCTTTGATTTGTAGGAAGGACTTTTTTGGGTTAAGAGTCCAGGTACTATTCTGTTTAAAGCCAAACGCGTTTCGGTGCACTCTTGCACCTTCATCAGTGGTGAATAGTACTGCTAATCTACCTCCTTTTATAGGGGAGGAATCATTAAGATGTCCAGGTTGAATCCAAACTGTAGAACGGGATTCCATAGGTTGTGAGGTCATGAAATAATACACATAATACACATAATTTTAGTGCTCCAAAGTTTGGGACCCCATTGACTTCAGGTTCGGGGTCAAGTTCGGGTCAAGTTCAGGTCATGAACTCAAACTTTTTTGTGAAGTTTGGCCGAACCAGTCAAACCCGAACATTCAGGTGTCCACTCAACTCTAATGGCCAGCTCACAGTCAACTTGCATACACTTTGCTAAATCTATACATATACATTTATTATAAAAATCATTGTAAAATTATTCACAACACATTCACAGTCCCTTTATGTATTAAAATGCGGAGCTCTCACACAAAACCTCAAAATATGGCCTTGTGATCCTTATAGTTTCTTATATCAATATATCTAATGCGCACTTAATTGTATCTTATTTATGTAGATGTCTTGATATCCACGCTTATGCTGGGGCTTACAGTACTATTGAATTATGCAATGTCCCGTTGTAAATAATTGTTCAATAGTTTGGCGCTCCTGCGCTCGGACTGGGACTTATAGTCATCATAAGCTATGCCTAAAATGCCCCGCTATGTCTCGCTGACTGGCTACCTTAGTGGTAACCATTTGCTACCACTGAGGAAGGAACGTTTCTGTTCTGAAACATGTATGGTACATATGCCCTGTGAGGAATACAAGTCGCACAGCAATAACTTAAAAAAATCCACACGAGGAGACCTAAGGTGGTTTCGGCCTCCCTGTAACACAAGGGTGCATGCGAGAGAAAATCGACAAAGCAGGCATACAGAGAAGCATACAGCCAACATGAGCCAGCAATACGAACACTGCGCTGTGGGTCTTGTGAGTAATAAACCACCATCAATATAGAACGAGCTAATATATAATAAGTGAGACATAGCAGGATATTTTAGGCATAACTAAGGAGGACTATAAGTCCCAGTCTGAGCACAGGAGCGCTAAACTATTGAACAATTATTTACAACAGGACATTGCATAATTTAATAGTACCGTATTTTCCGATGTATAAGACGACTTTCTAACACTAGAAATTATTTTCAAAGGTCAGGGTGTTGTCTTATACGCCGGGTATAAGGCAGGACAGGGGAGAATAAAGCAGTCCCTCCCTCCCCCTGTGCTGCCTCGCCCCGAATCCTGGACCCCAGCGCCGCCCCTCTCTTAATTTATTCACTGTAGGGCTGCAAGTTAAGACCCTGATACATCGCTGGCTGCGATGCTTCACAGCGCAGCGATGTATCAGCTGAGAGGGAGGAGGGACTGGAGGCAGCAACTCGTGGAGGGGCCGGTGCAGTCACTGTACTCTTACACCGGCCCCGCCGCTCACAGCAGTATAATATCTAATGACTACTGCTTAACCGGCAGTAACTTGAACTTTAAATCAGCGCTATGATCTTTATTATCTTACAATGAAGCTCCGCCTGCTTCATTTATAAAGTGGGCGGAGCAGGCGCATCACATGAGTGAGTGACGTTACGCTGCCGCCCCCGCTCTGCCTGTTACCGGAGCTTCATTGTAAGGTAATAAAGATCATAGAGATGATTTAAAGTTCAAGTTACTGCCGGTTAAGGAATAGCCTTCAGATATTATACTGCAGTAACAGGCAGAGCGTACGGCGGCGTAACGTCACTCACTTGCGTCACATGCCTGCTACCGTCACATGCCTGCTACCTACAAAAATAGTTATTACTTTACATTCCCCATATGTCTACTTCATGTTTGGATCATTTTGGGAATGATATTTTATTTTTTGGGGATGTTACAAGGCTTGGAAGTTTAGAAGCAAATCTTGAAATTTTTTTGAAATTTTCAAAACCCCAATTTTTAGGGACCAGTTCAGGTCTGAAGTCACTTTGTGAGGCTTATATAATAGAAACCACCCAAAAATGACCCCATTCTAAAAACTACACCCCCTCAAGGTATTCAAAACTGATTTTACAAATGTTGTTAACCCTTTAGGTGTTCTACAAGAATTAATGGAAAATAGAGATATAATTTCAAAATTTCACTTTTTTGGCAGATTTTCCATTTTGATATTTTTTTCCAGTTACAAAGCAAGGGTTAACAGCCAAACAAAACTCTATATTTATGGCCCTGACTCTAGTTTACATAAACACCCCATATGTGTCGTAAACTGCTGTATGGGCACACGCCAGGGCGCAGAAGGAAAGGAATGCCATACGGTTTTTGGAAGGCAGGTTTTGCTGGACTGTTTTTTTTTTTACACCATATCCCATCCATTTATATTTTTTGTTATTTACAACATTCATCTGACAGGTTAGATCATGTGGTATTTTTATAGACCACGTTGTCATGGATGCGGCAATACCTAATATGTATACTTTTTTTATTTATGTAAATTTTACACAATGATTTCATTTTTGAAGCAAAAAAAAATCATTTTTTAGTGTTTCCATAGTCTAAGAGCCATCATTTTTTCTGTTTTGGGGCGATTACCTTGGGTAGAGTATGATTTTTGCTGGATGAGATGACGGTTTGATTGGCATTATTTTGGGGTGCTTGTGACTTTTTGATCGCTTGCTATTACACTTTTTGTGATTTAAGGTGAAAAAAAATGGCCCTGGCTGCCATGGTCAGTTCCCTAGACTGGAGAAGATCGTCTTGGAGACAGGGAGGGCTGGGCAGGCAGGAGTAGTCTTATATGGCGAGTATAGCTCAAACCCAATATTTTTATTGGAAAAGTTGGGGGTCGTCTTATACGACCAGTCATCTTATACGCCGGAAAATAAGGTACTATAAGCCCCAGCATAAGCAAAGGAGCGCTAGACTGTGGATATCAAGACATCTATATAAATAAGATACAATTAAGTGCGCATTAGATATATTGCTATAAGAAACTATAAAGATCACAACGCCATATTTTGAGGTTTTATGTGAGAGCTCCGCATTTTAATACCTAAAGGGACCATGAATGTGTTTTGAATAATTTTACAATGGGGATATAATAAATGTATATGTATTGATTTAGCAAAGTGTATGCAAGTTGTTCTTTTTTTGTGTCATATACTTTAACATCAATTGGTAGTTGGTGGGCTGTGCTCCAGTCGATAGACTGGTGAGCATCTCAGATATATTGTGTAATTTTTCTTGCTGGTAATGCCTCCTTGTGGCCTTCTCTGCTGTCTCCTCCATGTGTGAACAGAAGGCTCCCTCCCTTCCCTCCTGTTCCGACTAGGCAGCAGATGCATTGGCTGTGTCAGGGAGAAGCAATGATGCTTCCTCAGATATGTCTGTGTGCTGCATTACAGGGAAGAGCCGACATCATGGGGCGAAGAGAAGAATGGCCTGCGGCCTTCTCTAGAGATAACTAATTATATTCCCTAGGCTGGCGGGCAGGTCAACCCACAATAAGCAGGGAAAGCAGCTTCTTCCTGGTTCGAAGCTGTAATAGTGGGGCCAAATATTATTTATAGGTAAGGGGCCAGCAGAGAATCTTATCCTCCGGAGGGCCTATGAGATTGAGAAACAGCTCTCATTGTTTGAACACTGTTTGTGTGTGGATTTAGTTAAATGATCAGGACTGATATTTTGCTGTTTTAGTTGTTCCCGCCCGTAGGTCAATTACCAAAAGATTTCCTCGGCATCCATCAAAGGGTGCCGTGCTGTGCAACACAGAGGTCTTAGTCTTCAGGCTGGGTGTATGTAAATTTATTTTATGTTCTCAGGATTTGTGGTTATGTTATTTACCATGTGTTAGTAAAATTCTGTTTTGGCAAAAGCTGATGTTGGAGCTGCTTTCCTCATTCGTGTCTTCGCTGCATCCTGGAGAGCCCTCCCCGGTACACGGCTTACAGGCCAGTTCGACAATGGTTGCAGTTATGAGTCAGAGATACTCAGATATGCTTTTTGTCTACTCTGTGTATTGGGTAGATTTGTTGGACTTTGAATATTTACCTTGACCATTTTTGCTGATGCTGCTGAACACTGTCTTTACTGCTATAATTCATCGTATGTGAATGACCTCCTTAAGCTGATCAGATAAAATCTGAATTGACAATTGTAATGAAAATGGAAGCATTTCTGATTTCAGAAATGGAAGCAGTGAAAATTTTAGGTTACATTTTGCGGTTAATGTTTCACTGATAAAGTAATAGAATGTAGGACTCACAGAGTTTGTTCCTTTTTATTACGTTTGTACATGGTGTAGCCTGGCAACACAGGATCCATGCTGCAAGTCTGGTATAAACAGTTAAATTCTTCACTGTGATGGTCATTATGTGGACATGGCTCAATATGTTCTGTATATAGCCTTGTACATCTCCTATTGTCATATAAAGGGTAAGCAACTAGCATACCAAACTGAATTGTAAATATCAAAATTTCTGGTCTGTTACATCTTTTCTTAGAAGAAAAAAAAAACTACTGAATATTAAACAATAGTGATGAGCGGCAAGGGTCATATTCGAATTTGCGATATTACGCAAATATTTTGTAGAATATTTGGTGAATATTTTCAAATTCTAAAAATCGTTATAGTCTACGATTTTTTTACTCAAAAAATCGACAAGGTAATAATCGTGTAATATGCAAATTTTTATCGAAAATTTTTCAATTGCCGAGCAAAAACATGATTCCTCCCTGCTTTTTGCTTGTGGGCCAATTAGTCATAGCACTATATCGAATATATTCGTTTTTTCAAATATTCGTAATATTCTAAAACAAGAATATATAGCAATATAGCGAATATTCAAAAAAAAAAAAACGAATGTAGAGCAATTTAGCCAATATAGTATATTAATCTTTTTTTTCAATAGTTGCATTTTTTTTCCAATCTGAACTTCAAAAAAATTGCAACTATTCGACAAAGAAGATTATAGCACTATATTAGCTAAATTGCTCTATATTGTTTTTTTTCTTGAATATTCGCTATATTGCTATATATTCTTGTTTTAGAATATTGTGAAAATTAATAAAATTAATGTATTCAATATAGTGCTATATATTCGTTTTTTAGAATATTCATCATTTTTCCCATTTAAAGTCATGATTCCTCCCTGCTTCTTGCTTGTGGGCCAATGAGTAATTGGCCCACAAGCAAGAAGCAGGGATAATATCACGATCGGCGTGACTATCACATATGTGACACAGAGGGAGGGAAAGAGGAAGGCCCTGCCCAAGTGAGAGGGAAGGTGGTGACCCCTGACTCACCTTGCGGCTGGCACCTGGCTGCCCTGACGTCCCTAGACGGGTTCCTCACCCGTACGCCGATCACGTGCCTAAAACCCTGGCTTTCCCTAAGATGAGCCCTAGATAGTGAACAGGGCGGTGGGAACACTAGTCCGCACCACTAGCTCTAAGGGAAAACACCAAGGGGAGGACAGACAATACAGACTCAACATATAATCCCAGGTGGGCGACAACAGGAGACAACAAAAAGCCCAACAGGGATCCGGAGGGTAGCACTCTGGAACAACAACCAGGATTCACAGCTCCAGTGGGTCAGTATAGAAGTCCAGGCAGGAAGCTCTATAACTGGCAACTAGAGAAGTGTGAGAGGAGAATATAAGGAGGTTGGGAGTGGCAGACAAGAAACAGCTGAGGAGGAGAAGCTACGGATCCCTGAGTGAGACAAAAAGGATTGCAAGGCAAACACAGAAAACAATCACTAAGAAACAACGTGATCTTTAGACATAGAGCGCGCAGCCACCCGCTGCGACTTCCTGACCCCGGGTATAACGGAGTCAGACGTGGCTCTTGACACCCTCGTGACAGATAAATCATGTTTTTACTTGGCAATTAAAAAATTTGCGCAAAAAAATTTGCATTACGAAAATTTGCAATAAAAAAATCTTGAATATTCGAATATATATAACTATAGTCTAAATATTTGCGATTAAAATTCGCAATTCGAATATTCGTGATCAACACTATTAAACAATATTGGAGTTATTGAGCTGAAAGAGGTTATGCAAGAATGGATGGGGGGGTTTTGGCAATTCCCATATTTAGCTGGACCTATAAAGGGAAGATTAATTACCTGCTTCCCAATGCCGTCTTACAGCTCCTTCTCCTCCAGGTTTGTGATGCTCCGCAAGGCCACTTTGATGTCAACATCCGCTTTGACATTGCTGCATCCAGTCACCGGCAGAGGTGGAGACCAGATTTCCTTGTGTCATGTGACAATTAGTCATGATCTAAGGGGAACCAGTGCAAACAACTGGACAGCATGGGTTAGAGCGATGGCATAACGATCGCTCTTCACCATGCTGTGGAGGAGATCTCTGCATGATTGTCCCATCATTGAACCCCTCAGAAGCTACGTTCATCGCTGATTGTGGCATCTAATATTAAAAATAAGGGTTTTCAGGTTAATCAGTTAAAAATCTCAATACTCACCTTATCCATTTGATTGTGAAAAGCCCACAATGACCATCTTGACTAAAGACACCACACAAAATCTCACTTGGTGACGTGATGACATGATTTCACATGGTATTTTCAATCAAGCTAACCGTGGGGGTGGGGGAGGGGTGGCTCTTCACACGCAAAAGGTGAGCATGTTTTTTTTTTTTTTTAACCAACATTTTAGGCTGAACTGGATAAACAGATGTCTTTTTTCAACCCTACAAACTATGTTACTTATGTTACTAATTCTGCTTTGCGGCAAATGGAATTTTTCCTGAAATTTTGATTGAAGTCCTCTTCGGATGCTTCAAGTTGCTCAACACTAATTATGACATTAAAGTTTAAGGCCTCGTCCACATTTCCGTTTTTCACTGACATGTGCTGTTCACATTTTGCACGGACAGCACAAGTAACAATTGATTTAAATGTGTCTGTTCACATGTCAGTATTTTTTTTACTGACTGTGGGTCAGTAAAAGTATCATGGAGACATACACTACTTTGATCTGTGATGCGGACCAATTCTATGGGTCTGTGAAAATCACGGACACACCACGGATGGTATCCATGGTGCGTCCGTTTTTTCACTGAAGACTGATAGCAGATTGTTTGGAAATTCAACGTCAGTGAATTACAGATGACACGCGAATTGTAAAAATGGACACACCATGGATCCTTCAAGGACATCTTTATGGATGAAACACGTACGCTTTTTTTCACGGACGTGTCACTGACATGGAAATGTGGATGAGGCCTAAGGCAGCATATGCTTCCACTTATATTTCTATCAGGGACTGTGAGCCAAAGTCAGGAGTGGAGGTTGCACAGAGATGAGGTATAATATGGAATGATTTGCACCTGTCCTTTTATTTTTGTTTTACCTGCACCTGGTTTTGGCTCACAAGCCCTGATGGATATCCTTGATCAAACACTGACCAAACACTGGCAGTGTGAAAGTTCCCTGAAAATGAAATGCATTTTGGTAGTGTATAGTAGACATGTTTCTTTGAGTAATGTATGTGCATTAATCAAAGGCAGATCCGTCTGGCTAGTTGAGTTTAAAAGAGAATTACAAAGTCATCATTATTCACTGTCACAGAAGAAAAAAACATCATCACTCCCAGGAATGAATGATTTTATCAAGCGATATTAAAATCAAAACCCAGGCAGTCAGACACATAATTCTGATCACATTATTTCTGGTAGATTATTTAGTAAAGAAGTTATCTGCAGACTGAAGTGATGAATATAGCAGCTATGGAGAAGCTTTAACAATGGAAAACATATCTTTCATTTACTACTGAGCAGGCGATGGATGCAGAGCTTTGTCAAATGTAAGAAAAATACGCAATAAAAAAGAAATACGTTTTATTCAGGAGTTTTAAGTGCTGAGTGTCTACTGAAAAACATCAAAATTGTTATGAAAAGCGAGCTGTTAGAACATAGGACACCATATTGATCTGCCTTTTTTGTCAGATCAAAGACAACAGAGCTGTTATCTATGACATAGCTTGCTGGTTAAAAGTAAGAAATCTTATAGAACGTCACTCAAAGAATTCCAAGCGTTCATTCTCCATCACAGAAATGTAAGTGGCTGTCATCTTTACAGCTGCTCCTTTTTCCCTTTCAGTTATTTCTCGATGTCCTGACATAGAAGTAGCGAGAAGTGTTGTGAATAAGACACTACGAGCTACTTTGCTTATAATCCATTTACAAGAGGCATAAGCATATTTCTAAGGAGGCAGATGCAGACTGCGTCGGAAACTTCTAAAAGCACTTTGAATTTAGATACAGCTGGAAATGTGCAGAGCTTTCAATGAGACATTAATGGATGCAAACAGGTATGATTGTGCACAGATGGCTACACAAAAAAAGTGGCGATAATTTGCAGTGGTTGGCCACTTTCTACATATAAGACAGTGAGGGAAATGTATCAAACTGGTGTAACGTAGAACTGGCTTAGTTGCCTGTAACAACCAATCAGATTCCACCTTTCATTTTTGACAGCTCCTTTGGAAAATGAAAGGTGGAATCTGATTGGTTGCTACGGGCAACCAAGCCAGTTCTACGTTACACCAATTTATAAATCTCCCCCAGGAATCTTTCATACATGTATGCTTAACTGACTGACTAACTATAAAAGTGAAGGCCCCTGACATTTTAGTTTATATATACGTGTAGCTCGTTTTTTTCATTTTTTTTTTCTTCCAAGTAGGGGATAATAACCTTACTGTCACGGACCAAAACCAGAATTTTAGACTTAGGGCTGTATTACAGCAACATATTATCTGACCATTTTCTGTCCAATCAGACCAAAAGTTGCTGTATATAGCAAGATCTGTGTCCACCTGACCAGTAATTGGTCAGAAAATCTGTCAGATAATCTGTTGGTGTAATATAGTCCATAGAGTTAACAGAATAGTATCATATAATGAAGAATATATCCTGATAATAGATCATACTGCACAAATATAGTTAACAGCTTAACAACCCAGGACGAGAATGCTCGTCCTAAATCTCTGGCACTTATCGCTAGAAGACGAGCATTCTCGTCATGCGCCCCCCCCCATCCCCACGTGCGGTGCAGCGATCAGCGGCAGAGATCCGGCTGTTACTGACAGCCGGATCCCTGCTGCATCCACCAGCATCGGTGATGATGCCGATGTCGGTGGATTAACCCCTCATATGCCGCGGTCATTGCTTATTGCGGCATATGGGAGGTTTGCGCTTCCTTACCTCATCCATCGTTCCCCGCTCTGCTGTGGCGGGAACGCCATGGTTGCCATGGCAGCCCCAAGCCATTCCAATGAAATCATTGTGTAAAACTTACATAAATAAAAAAAATTGTATACATATTAGATATCGCCGCGTCTTTGACAACCTGCTATATAAAAATACCACATGATCTAACCTGTCAGATGAATGTTGTAAATAACAAAAAAAAATAAAAAAATCAGTGCCAAAACAGCTATTTCTTGTTTCCTTGCCTCATAATAAGTGTAATATAGAGCAACCAAAAATCATATGTACCCTAAACTAGTACCAACAAAACTTCCACCCTATCCCATAGTTTCTAAAATGGGGTCACTTTTTTGGAGTTTCTACTCTAGGGGTGCATCAGGGAAGGCTTCAAATGGGACATGGTGTCTAAAAAACCAGTCCAGCAAAATCTGCCTTCCAAAAACTACAGGATCAGGGTCATAAATATTGAGTTTTGTTTGGCTGTTAACCCTTGCTTCATAACTAGAAAAAAAATATTAAAATGGAAAATCTGCCAAAAAAATTCAACTTTAAATTGTATCTCTATTTTCCATAAATTCTTGAGGAACACCTAAAGGGTTAACAACATTTGTAAAATCAGTTTTGAATACTTTGAGGGTGTAGTTTCTTAGATGGGGTCACTTTTTTTGGAGTTTCTACTCTAGGGGTGCATCAGGGGGCTTCAAATGGGACATGGTGTCTAGCAAAATCTGCCTTCCAAAAACTGTATGGCATTCTTTTACTTCTACGCCCTTAAGGGGTTAAAGGAGTTGTCTCACTTTTGCAAGTGCCATTTATAATGTAGAGAAAGTTAATACAAATCACTTACTAATGTATTGTGATTCTCCATGTTTCCTTTTTTGCTGACTGGATTTATTTTTCCATTGCATTATACACTGCTCTTTTCTTTGGTTACAACCACACTGCAATCCAGCAGAGGTGGCCATGCATGCACACTATAGGAAAACCATCTCTGGTGGCTGGGACCGTGTGAGTGCACATAGGCTGGTGCTCCTTCCTATAGAAGGCAAGCACATCCACCTCTGATGGATTGCCGGGTATTCATAACCATGTAAACTAGCAGTGTATAATGTGATGGAAAAATGAATTCAGCCAGCAAAGGAAGCAATATGGAAAATCACAATGCATTAGTAAGTGGCCTGTGTTAACTTTCTCTACATGATAAATTACATTTACTGAAGTGACACAACCCCGTAAGATTTATATATTTAATATTCTTACAATATTGAGAATATATTGCACACATGGCACAGTAGAGTGACTGCACTACATATAGATAGGCAGCGTTTCAACCAGTCTATTCTCATATAAAAAAAATAGGTAGATTATTTAACAACAAATAAAGAAAAAATTAATAGCGGCACTCACCATAAAGTAATATTTGCAGCTTTATTCTGGTTAAAAACTGGAAAGTAATGGCACCGCACAGAGGAGTCAGGCATCTTGCGCTACCTGCGCTTTTGTAGCATACCAAACCACAAGGGAAACACGTGAGGCTCACTGTCACGGATGGTGTTTGCAGAAAACTAGAAGTAACAAATAAAGATCCGACTGACTTGATCCCAAACTAAGGAACATATGGGTGAGCCCTATCAAAGCCCTAGAGCTCTCCCTGACTGTTCAGCCCATGCAAAGATCTTTATGATAGAAAATTGCTGTCACGGACGGTGTACAGGAAACAAGACAAAGCAACATGCATATATGACTGAGTGGATCCAAAGCTAAGGAACCAAAAGGGAGACCCCTGCACAAGACCTGAGACTTTCCCTGGCTGCTCAGCCTATGCAAAGATCCCAGAGGTGGAAGGTTGCATATCCACGTACCTCGACTATATAACCCCTGAACACCCTACAATAGTGAGGGGACACGACCACCGGCTCCCTACACCAGACACAGAAGGGTCAGGGTCACCTGGGATCCAGCAAACAGAAAATAACAGATAAATGTTCAGCACTTAACTTTGTAGCAGACAGGAAAACAAGATCAGCATGCACACACACTCCAGGAAGTAGTATAAGCCGCCCAGTAATGCATTATGGGGCGGAATTTAAAGGGATGCAATCAGTCCAACTCCATGACAGCTGAGAGAGGCTAACGAGATGAGGAACTGAACAGCACAACAAAGAGAACTCAAGGAGGAGGTTCTGAAAGGCCTCTGTCAGAGCTTCTCAGCTGTCTGGTTGTGACAGTACCCCTCCCTCTACGAGTGGACTCCGGACACTCAGAGCCCACCTTCTCAGTATGGGACCTATGGAAAGCCCTGATGAGACGAGAGGCCTTAATGTCCATCACTGGGACCCACATCCTCTCCTCAGGACCATAACCCTCCCAATGAACAAGGTACTGAAGAGAACCGCGGACAAGACGAGAATCCACAATCCTAGAGACCTGAAATTCAAGATTCCCATCAACCATAATCGGAGGAGGAGTCAAAGGCGAGGGTACAATGGGTTGAACATAAGGTTTCAATAAGGACTTATGAAAAACATTATGGATCTTCCAAGTCTGAGGAAGATCAAGACGGTCGGCAACAGGAATTGATGACAGACAGGATTTTGTAAGGCCCAATAAACCTAGGACCCAACTTCTAGGAGGGAACCTTCAATTTGATATTCTTGGTAGACAACCACACCAGATCACCAACATTCAGGTCCGGACCAAGCACACGTCTCTTATCTGCCACACGCTTATATCTCTCACTCATGCTCTTTAGATTATCCTGAATCTTTTGCCAAATAGATGACAAAGACGAGGAGAATCTGTCCTCATCAGGTAAACCAGAAGACCCCTCTCCCGAGAAAGTCCCAAACTGCGGATGAAACCCATATGCACCAAAAAATGGTGACTTATCAGAGGACTCCTGACGACGGTTAT
Organism: Bufo gargarizans; assembly: GCF_014858855.1. Classification (NCBI taxonomy): domain Eukaryota; kingdom Metazoa; phylum Chordata; class Amphibia; order Anura; family Bufonidae; genus Bufo; species Bufo gargarizans. Next base: position 154,729,269 of record NC_058084.1, read on the forward strand.
TTAAAGCAAACTCAGCAAGGGACAAAAAAAAACACCAATCCTCTTGATTCTCCGCCACAAAACAGCGCAGATATGTCTCCAGATTCTGATTGACGCGCTCTGTCTGGCCATTCGACTGCGGGTGGAAAGCAGAAGAGAATGACAACCGAACCCCCAAGCGAGAACAGAAAGCCTTCCAGAATCTGGAAACAAACTGCGTGCCCCTATCAGAGACTATGTCTGAAGGAATACCGTGCAATTTGACAATGTGATCAATAAATGCCTGCGCCAGCGTCTTAGCATTGGGCAAACCAGGAAAAGGGATGAAATGCACCATTTTGCTAAAACGGTCCACCACCACCAGAATCACTGTCTTCCCCGAGGAACGAGGCAGGTCCGTTATGAAGTCCATGGACAGATGTGTCCAAGGACGGGAAGGAATGGGTAAGGGAAGGAGAGGACCTGATGGCCGTGAATGAGGGACTTTGGCACGAGCGCAAGTCTCGCAGGCTGCCACAAAACCCTCAACCGACTTACGAAGCGCAGGCCACCAGAATCTCCGAGCGATGAGATCCAGTGTGGCTCTTGCCCCCGGGTGCCCAGCAAGGACCGTATCGTGGTGTTCCTTAAAAATCTTGTGTCTTAAAGCGAGAGGCACAAACAACCTCCCAGGAGGACAAAGATCAGGAGCCTCTGACTGGGCTGCCTGCACCTCTGCCTCCAATTCAGAAAAGAGAGCAGAGACTACCACACCTTCAGCCAAAATGGGACCCGGGTCTTCAAAATTCCCGCCTCCCGGAAAACAACGTGACAGGGCATCTGCCTTCACATTCTTTACTCCAGGGCGGAACGTGACCACAAAATTAAACCTAGAAAAGAACAAAGACCATCTGGCCTGTCTCGGGTTCAGACGCTTGGCTGACTCCAAGTAGGCCAGATTTTTATGGTCAGTAAATATGGTAATAGGGTGTCTGGCTCCCTCTAGCCATAGGCGCCATTCCTCAAAAGCCAACTTGATGGCCAACAATTCCCTATCTCCCACATCATAATTTCTCTCTGCGGAGGAGAGTTTTTTCGAGAAAAAGGCACACGGTCGCCATTTGGCAGGAGAGGAACCCTGAGACAAGACCGCCCCCACACCCACCTCAGAAGCATCAACCTCAACTATGAAGGGTAAAGAAATATCAGGTTGCACCAAGATGGGAGCGGAAGCAAAACTCTCCTTGATATTAGAAAAAGGCTTACGCGCCTCTACTGACCAAGAAGAAAAATCTACCCCCTTTCTGGTCATATCAGTGAGTGGTTTAACAACAGAGGAATAATTCAAAATAAACTTCCTGTAATAATTGGCAAAGCCCAAAAACCGCATCAGCGCCTTCTAAATCTCAGGAAGCTCCCACTCAAGCACAGCGCGGACCCTCTCGGGGTCCATGCGAAAACCTGAAGCGGAGAGGAGGAACCCCAGAAATTGAATTTCTGGAACCGCAAACACACATTTTTCCAGTTTCGCATATAATTTATTCTCCCGCAGGATGAGCAAGACTTGACGTAAATGTTCCTTATGAGTTTTGAAATCAGGAGAAAAAATCAAAAATGTCATCCAAATACACTAATACAAATTTTCCCATCAAATGATAAAAAATGCTGTTCACGAAATGCTGAAAAACGGCTGGGGCATTCATCAAACCAAAAGGCATAACCAAATTCTCAAAATGGCCCTCAGGGGTATTGAAGGCCGTCTTCCATTCGTCTCCTTCTCTGACCCTGACCAGGTTGTATGCCCCTCTTAGATCTAATTTGGAAAAGACTTTAGCCCCAACAACCTGGTTAAACAGGTCCGGGATCAGAGGAAGCGGATAAGGGTCACGAATAGTGATACTGTTCAGCTCCCTGAAATCCAGACAAGGTCTTAAAGAACCATCTTTTTTCTTAACAAAGAAAAAACCAGCGGCAACAGGTGACTTTGAGGGTCGTATGTGTCCTTTTCTCAGACTCTCAGAGATATAAGCACGCATAGCGATCCTCTCAGGTTGGGAAAGATTGTATAAACGAGATTTAGGCAGTTTGGCGCCTGTGATGAGATTAAGAGGTGTCATGGAACCATGAACCAGACGTACAACAAGAGATAAGTGGAAAATAAGAAGGTTTTATTGAAGAGCAAGCCGTAAGCAAAGTCCGAACGAATGGCTAAACCGAAGCAGGGTCTTGCGGAGACAGAGGTCAGGAACCAGAAGGGTAGTCAGACGAAGCCAGGAACAGGAACCAACGGGGTAGTCAGACGAAGCCGGAATCAGGAACCAACGGGGTAGTCAGACGAAGCCGGAATCAGGAACCAACGGGGTAGTCAGACGAGGCCAGGATCAGGAACCAGAAGCAGCAGCAGTCTTGGAAGCATGTGAACACAGGAGGACCAAGCAAGGAACTGAAGCCACAGACCTCCTATATATATGAGCTGGGCATCCAGCTCCTCCCAGTGGGAAGGAGGAGCCGCAGGGTGGGAGGCTACAAGAAAACCCAGAAACCAAGATGGCCGCCAGCACATGTCAAACGAAGGGAACAGCAAGGAGGTAAGACCATGACAGTACCTCCCCCTCAAGGGCCCCTCCTCCGCGGAGTAAGGAACGGTTTCTGAGGGAAGCGTGCGTGGAAGGCTCGGAGCAAAGCAGGAGCATGGACATCTGCGGAGGGAACCCAGGAACGCTCCTCTGGACCATAACCACGCCAATGGACCAAAAACTGCACCCGGCCGCGGACCAGGCGTGAGTCCAGGATATTGCTCACCTCATACTCCTCACGATTGCCCACTTGGACCGGACGAGGCCGAGGAATCGAGGAAGTGAAACGATTACACACCAGTGGCTTCAACAGGGAGACATGAAACACGTTGGAGATCCGCATGCCAGGAGGAAGCGCAAGGGCATAGGCTACCGGGTTTACCCTGCGAAGCACTCGGAAGGGACCAACAAAGCGAGGCGCCAGCTTGGGAGTGGGCACTCGAAGGTTGAGGTTGCGGGTGGACAACCATACGCGGTCTCCGACCTGGTAGGAAGGAGCGGGCGCTCGTCTGCGATCAGCCTGGAGTTTCTGGCGCTGCGCAGAGACCTCAAGGGACCTCTGGATCTGTACCCAAGAAGCACGTAGGACGGAAAGGTGATCCTCCACAGCCGGAATATCCTGGGGAGAGAATACCTCCGGTAACACGGCAGGTTGGAACCCATAATTGGCCATGAAGGGAGACGTCCCAGAGGAAGAGTTCACCGCCGTGTTCCTGGCAAACTCAGCCCAAGGCAGGAGGTCAACCCAATTGTCTTGGTGATCGGAGACATAGCAACGAAGGAATTGCTCCAAGGCCTGATTGGATCGTTCTGCGGCCCCATTGGACTGAGGGTGGTAGGCCGAGGAGAAAGAGAGATGAATCCCCAACTGGGAGCAAAAGGCGCGCCAGAACCTGGACACAAACTGACTCCCCCGATCCGACACAATCTCCTTGGGCAAACCGTGCAACCGGAAGACCTCCCTGGCAAAAATCGAGGCCAACTCTTGTGCAGAGGGTAACTTCTTGAGAGGAACACAGTGGCACATTTTGGAAAACCGATCCACAATCATGAGAATGACCGTATGGCCTCGGGATGCAGGGAGGTCCACAATGAAATCCATCCCCAGGTGTGACCATGGACGCTCCCCGGTGGCTATGGGTTGCAAAAGGCCCAACGGAAGGTGCCGAGGGGACTTACTCTGGGCACAAACGGAGCATGCCGCTACATATGCGGCGATGTCGGAACGTAGAGAAGGCCACCAGAACAGACGTGAAACCGCCCAGGACAGCTGATTCTTTCCAGGGTGCCCCGCGGCCTTGGAGTTATGGTAGGTTCGCAACAACCGAGTGCGCAACTCCTCAGGCACAAAACATCTGCCGTTGGGTCTCCCAGAGGGAGCACCAGATTGAGCCGCCAAAATCTGCTCACCCAGAGGAGAAGTCAGGCTGGTGCGAATAGCGGCCAGGATCTGATTCGGGGGTATGACCGTAGTCGGAATCGACTCCTCCCCGGACAGCTCGGAGTACTGCCGTGATAAGGCATCCGCTCTGATGTTCTTGGAGCCGGGTAGGTAGGAGACCACGTAATTAAAACGTGACAAGAACAGAGTCCATCTGGCCTGACGTGGTGTCAATCTCTTGGCCTCAGAGAGGTAGGTCAGATTCTTGTGGTCCGTCAGGATGAGAACCGGAACCACCGAGCCCTCGAGCAAGTGCCTCCATTCTTTAAGGGCCTGCACGATGGCCAATAACTCCCTGTCACCAATCTGATAGTTGCACTCCGCGGAAGACAGTTTCCGGGAGTAAAACCCACAAGGAAGCAGAGGACCCTCTGGTGTTCTACGCTGAGACAGGAGGGCGCCTACTCCCGTCTCAGACGCGTCCACCTCGAGGACAAAAGGCAACCCAGGGTTGGGATGCGACAGAATCGGAGCCGACACAAAGGCGGACTTTAGAGCCTCAAAAGCTCGGATGGCCTCGAGCGGCCAGACCTGAGGATTACTGCCCTTCCTGGTCAGATCCGTGAGAGGCTTGGCTAGCATGGAAAAGTCCCTGATGAACTTCCGATAATAATTGGCGAAGCCCAAAAAGCGCTGCAGGGCACGAAGCCCACTGGGCTGGGGCCACTGTAAGACAGCCGAAACCTTCTCAGGATCCATGGAGAACCCCTCAGCGGAAATGATGTAACCTAAGAAGGTTACCTGGGATCGGTGAAATTCGCATTTCTCAAGCTTACCGAACAGCTTGTTCTCTCGTAAGCGTTGCAACACTCGTCTGACATCCAGAATGTGGGCCTCCATGGATGCAGAATATACCAAGATGTCATCCAAATAGACCACCACACACTGCTGCAACAGGTCACGGAAAACATCGTTGATGAATTCCTGGAAGACTGCGGGCGCATTGCACAACCCAAAGGGCATAACCAAGGATTCATAATGACCGGTCCTGGTGTTAAACGCGGTCTTCCACTCATCGCCCGCCTTGATCCTTACCAGGTTATATGCCGCCCTCAGGTCGAGTTTGGTAAAGACCGTGGCCCCTTTGAGGCGATCGAACAGCTCGGAAATCAAGGGTATCGGGTAAGCGTTCTTGATCGTGATGCGATTGAGACCCCTGTAATCGATGCAAGGCCTCAACTCGCCGCCCTTCTTTTTCACAAAGAAAAATCCAGCCCCTGCCGGGGACGAGGATTTGCGAATGTGTCCGCGTGAAAGCGCCTCCCTCACGTACTCCTCCATGGCCTCATTCTCCGCTACCGACAGTGGATAGACTTTGCCACGAGGAGGAACGGCACCGGATTGTAACTCTATGGCACAATCGTATGGGCGGTGCGGAGGTAGGGCAACCGCGCGCACCTTATCGAATACATCCCGGTACTCTTCGTATTCAGGAGGCAACAGAGAGTCCGAGGAAGTACACAGCAACTTGACAGGCCCATGGATGCAACTAGCCCCACACTGCGGTGACCACGAGAGGATCTCGACCGATCTCCAATCGAAAGTCGGATTATGCTTCTGGAGCCAGGGGTACCCCAAGACCACCGAGTAGTGTGGAGACGAAATAACCTGGAGACAGACCGACTCTCTGTGAACGGCACCAATGGCTATCCCCACTGGAAGGGTCTCATGAGTCACGTGTGGCGGCAGAAGGGGTCTGCCGTCTATCGCCTCAAGAGCCAGTGGGGAACCTCGAGGCTGCAGAGGAATGGAATTGGCGGCAACGAACACTCTATCAATGAACAAACCACCAGCACCAGAGTCCACCAACGCCTGGGTCGTCACCGAGCCCCCGACCCAGGAGAGGACAACCGTGATCAGTGGTTTGTCAACACGGGAAACCGGGGACGAGGAGACTCCACCCAAGATCTGCCCCCGACAGGACCTCAGGTGCGAGCGTTCTCCCGGACGGACATGCCAACCGAAAATGCCCACCGAGACCACAGTACATGCATCGGCCCTCGCGTCTCCGGAGTACCCTCTCCCCCTCAGACAGGCGAGCAAACCCCCGCTGCATGGGTTCACCCCCAGACAAGTCATCCCCAGGAGGCGTGGGAGGAGAGGGAGGCACGGGTGGGACAGCAAACGTAGGCGCCAATCTGTTAGGAGACCTCCGCAGGCTCTCCTTAAAGGAAGGTCTCTCCCTGAGTCTGGTGTCAATCAAAATCAGGAAAGAAATAAGAGACTCGAGCTCCACTGGTAGGTCCTTAGCTGCAACCTCATCCTTCAAGGCATCCGAGAGACCATGAGAGAAAGCAGCGACCAGAGCCTCATTATTCCAGCCCACCTCTGCTGCCAGGGTACGAAACTCAATGGCGTATTCAGCTACGGATCGTGAACCCTGTCTGATGGACATAAGGAGCTTCGCAGCAGAGGCAGCACGAGCCGGCACATCGAATACCTTCCGAAGAGAAGCAACAAAACCGGAAAACTCGGCAACCACCGGATTGTTGTTCTCCCATAAAGGGCTGGCCCAGGCCAAGGCCTTGTCCGAGAGCAGCGAGATCAAGAAGCCCACCCTTGATCTCTCAGTAGGAAAGGCATGTGGCAGCAACTCGAAGTAAATGCCCACCTGGTTAAGGAAACCTCGGCACTGAGTTGGCTCTCCCCCAAAGCGCTGTGGAAGGGGGGCAGAACCGATCATACCCTGAAACACCACAGGCGCAGCAACAGGTGTCAGGGTAGACTCTGGCGCAACAACCGGAGCGGCAGTAGGAGCGGGCCCAGGAGCGACAACCGACCCATCGGCAACGGAAGCTAAATGAGCCGTGCGTTCAAGCAGGGTTTGCAACGCCACAGCGAACCGACCCAACAGGTGATCCTGCTGATCAAGTCTGGCAACCAGCGTAGGTAGCGAGGGTGGCCCTGTACCGTCAGAATTCATGGCTTGGTCCTAATGTCATGGAACCATGAACCAGACGTACAACAAGAGATAAGTGGAAAATAAGAAGGCATCCAGCTCCTCCCAGTGGGAAGGAGGAGCCGCAGGGTGGGAGGCTACAAGAAAACCCAGAAACCAAGATGGCCGCCAGCACATGTCAAACGAAGGGAACAGCAAGGAGGTAAGACCATGACAAGAGGGCAATCGTACTCCCTGTGCGGGGGCAAATCCTGAACTCCACTCTCAGAGAAGACATCCAAAAATTCAGAGAGAAAAGATGGTACAGTCTTAGTAGCAACCTCAGAAACAGATGTCGTGAGGCAATTCTCTCTGCAAAAGTCACTCCAACCATTTATTTGCCTCGCTTGCCAATCAATGGTGGGGTTATGTTTAGTGAGCCAGGGTAGCCCCAACACTAGAGGAGTAGGCAAACTGCTAAGGACGAAACATGACACATCCTCAACATGAGCATCACTCACAATTAAACGGATATTGTGAACTATGCCCTTTAATGATTTCTGAGAAAGTGGAGCGGAATCAATAGCGAAAACAGGAATATCCTTTCCCAAAGTGCGCACCTGGAAACCATGAGTTATCGCAAATTGATTATCAATGAGATTGACCGCTGCTCTACTATCCACAAAAATCTCACCAAAAATGTTCTTGCTCTCTAGCGCCACCCTAGCCGGCAGGACAAAACGGGAACTACAAGCAAACGGAAAACCTTCAATTTCCGCCTCAAGCCTGCCAATAGTAACAGACGGAACATTTTTAAAAGATTTTTTCCTGTTTGTTTCTTTATTACTCCCAGAAAACTGCCTGAATCTCCTAGAGGGACAAATATTTGCCAAATGATTTATACCTCCATAACAAAAACAAACCCTCCCATGCGAGCTGAATCTTCTATTGTCAGAAGCAATCAACCCCAGCTGCATGGGCTCCTGCTCAGAAGGGGCTGACAGCGACTGAGACCCCTGCGCACAGAATGGGACTGAGTATGACAGGAAGGGGACATCTCTCCTCTCTCTCTAAGACGCCTGTCAATACGAACGGCCTGAGACATAGCAGAGTCCAAAGAAATAGGCCTCTCATGAAAGGCAAATGCATCTTTCAATCCCTCTGAAAGACCATGGCAAAATTGACTTCGGAGTGCAGCATCATTCCAACCAGTATCAACTGCCCATCTCCGAAATTCTGAGCAGTATATTTCTGCGGATTGTTTACCCTGGCATAATAGACGTAGTCTAGACTCAGCCAGAGCAATATGATCCGGATCATCATATATCTGACCCAGGGCTAAAAAGAATTAATCCACTGAACGGAGAGGCCGTGCCCCCTCCGGCAGCGAAAAGGCCCAGGACTGAGCGTTACCCCTGAGCAGTGATATAATGATCCCCACCCTCCGTTCCTCATCACCAGAGGAATGGGGAAGAAGGCGAAAATGGAGTTTGCAAGCCTCTCTAAAACGCACAAAATTCTCACTACCCCCGGAGAACGTATCCGGGAGCGAGATCTTAGGCTCAGAACAAACTCCATGAACGCAAGCTGAACCAGTCACTTGAAGCTGAGAAAAAGTCTTACGGAGATCAGCTACCTCCAATGAAAGACCCTGGAAGCGTTCAGCCAAAAGTGAAACAGGATCCATGCTTGAGACGGTTTTGGCGGCTTATAATGTCACGGACGGTGTACAGGAAACAAGACAAAGCAACATGCATATATGACTGAGTGGATCCAAAGCTAAGGAACCAAAAGGGAGACCCCTGCACAAGACCTGAGACTTTCCCTGGCTGCTCAGCTTATGCAAAGATCCCAGAGGTGGAAGGTTGCATATCCACGTACCTCAACTATATAACCCCTGAACACCCTACAATAGTGAGGGGACACGACCACCGGCTCCCTACACCAGACACGGAGGGAGTCAGGGTCACCTGGGATCCAGCAAACAGAAAATAACAGATAAATGTTCAGCACTTAACTTTGTAGCAGACAGGAAAACAAGATCAGCATGCACACACACTCCAGGAAGTAGTATAAGCCGCCCAGTAATGCATTATGGGGCAGAATTTAAAGGGATGCAATCAGTCCAACTCCATGACAGCTGAGAGAGGCTAACGAGATGAGGAACTGAACAGCACAACAAAGAGAACTCAAGGAGGAGGTTTTGAAAGGCCTCTGTCAGAGCTTCTCAGCTGTCTGGTTGTGACAATTGCATGCCCTCGTACCTAGACTGTGTGACACCTGAAAACCCTATAATAGTGAGGGGATACGACCACCGGCTCCCTGCACTTAATACGGAGGGAGTCAGGGTCACCTAGAATCAAGCCAACAGGAAAACACAAATAAAGGAAAAGACTTACCTGAGGAACCAGCAGTAGCAGCATCTAGCAGTGAGCACAATCCAGGAAGTTGTATAAACCGCAAAGTGTTACAGTATGGGAGGGGATATAAAGGGATGCAATCAGTGCAACTAGATGACAGCTGAGAGAGGGAAACGAGATGACAAAACGAAACCAAATCAAAAGAACCTCAAGCAAAAGAATGTCTGTTAGAGCTTCTGAGAGATCTGGCGGTGGCACTCACTGTGAGCCGATGTGTGCAATAGTTCATGTACTCACGGTTAGCAGATGCCTCCTTGGGCCGGCATACAGGGGCACTCTCGGTTGCTATGTGTTTAAGGTGCTTTGGTGGCTGGGCCCCTGTGTTCGTGAAGCCAGCAGTGTAAGGTGCAAATGTTGAGAGTAGCAGTAGTAAGAATGAGGAGTCGTTTGTTGCAAACCAGTTGAACATTTACTGAAGATCAATACTCTCTGGACAGTTGGTACAGTTCATCAATGGAAAGCTTCTGTATAGCATAAGTAATAATATGTTTACTTGTAATCCTATTATCAGGTAGTGGCAGTTGTCAATGAAGGAGTTTACAGGCACTTTACAGGCAAGGATCCTGGTGGTAATCCCAAGTCCACTCTATAGCACTCTGGTACTAAAGTATACGGATTTATCAAGTTACTATGAGCTATAAAAATCTATAAAGCCAAGTGAGTGGACTTGACAAATTACTCCCAATAATAAGTAACAAAATATACTGATCCCTTAGGGGACAAAGGGGTAAAACTTAACATTTAATAATGTATCTAAAAACGTGAAGCACTAACCCAGAGAGCCTCGGACAAACCAATATATAGACAGCCCTAATGGGCCTGGACAAGGCCCATTAGGGCTGTCTATTTGTTAGTATGAGCTATTCTTTAAGGGTGTTCCCCTCGCGGCAGGCAAACACATCTGCTTAATTATTTGCAGGATACTCTTCTAAATAAGTTTAGATTTTTCCACTATGACCCGGAAGGCTTGTGTAGTGGATAAGGACAATTCTGTACACTAACTGTCCATTTGTGTCCAGGCACTCGGAATGTTGCTCTCAGGCACTTGTGCTAATGAGGTCTATGAGCTATATATCTGGCTGTCTAAATGTGCCGCCGATCACCTGATGAGCGAAACGCTTGTTCATTGGTGATCCTGTCACTTGTTCAGGCACCACCAATCAAAGTTTCTGGCCAGCAGATCATGTGGTCTACACAGCGATCTGCTGCTCAGAAACCATGATTCTGTATTAGGATGAGGGATCGCTATTTTGTCTTCATCCAGTGTAGGAGATTGCTGCATGCAGCATAGCCTTTTTCCTGACAATCGGCCGCTCAGTCGGACCATCTAAATCCACCTTTAGGCTTTGTTTTTGAGCATTGTAAAACACAAGAATCCAGAAAAAAACTGCCAAACAGACCAAATTGATTTTCTCTGATACACTTGTGTTCAAAATAATAGCAGTCAGAGACCACTATTCAATCACTGTTTTTGGCAAAAATGATATTTCTACATGGCAAATAATTTACTAGCAGGTGTAGTAGAGTAATAGAAACCCAACAGACCCAACAGTCATGACATGCATGCTGCTGATTCTCTGTAATTCAATCACTTATTAAAAGGGGCATGTTCAAAATAGAAGCAGTGTGGAGTTCAATGAGTAAGGTCATTCATTCTTTGAAAAACAGGTGGCAATTATTGCCCTTATTTAAGAAAGGAAGGCATCAAATGTTGTACGTGCTGGTTACAGTGCATCTCTGTGGAAATAGGGTCGTTCCAGGCATTGTTCAGAGGAACAGCGTACCTTGATTAAAAAGTTAATTGGAGAAGAGAAAAAATATAAAGAAGTGCAGAAAATGATAGGCTGCTCAGCTAAAATTATCGCAAATGCTTTAAAATGGCAACCAAAACCTGAAAGATGTGGAAGAAAGCGAAAAACTAGCATTTGAATGGATAGAAGAATAACCAAAATAGCAAGGACTTAGCCAACAATCAGCTCAAAGAAGATCAAAGAAGGTCTAAAGTTACCTGTGATTTACAATTAGAAGACGCATATGTGAAGCCAAGCTATCTGCAAGAAGCCCCCACAAAGTCCCAATATTAAGAAAAAGACGTGCTGAAGAGGTTACAATTTGCCAAAGAGCACATTGACTGGCCTAAAGAGACATTATGTGGACTGATGAAAGTAAGATTTCTCTTTTTGGGTGTTGTAGCCGGAGACAGTTTGTCAGACGACCCCAAAATGCTGAATTCAAGCCACAGTACACTGTGAAGACAGTGAAGCATGGTGGCGCAAGCATCATGATATGGGGATGTTTCTCATACTGGGCCTGTTTATCGCATACCAGGGATCATGGATCAGTTTGAATACATCAGAATACTTGAAGAGGTCATGCTGCCTTATGCTGAAGAGGAAATGCCCTTGAAATGGGTGTTCCAACAAGACAATGAGCCCAAACACACCAGTAAACGTGCAACATCTTAGTTCCAGACCAACAAGATTGACGTTATGGAGTGGTCAGCCCAATCCCGGATCTTAATCCAATAGAAAACTTGTGGGGTGACATAAAAAATGCAGTCTCTGAGGCAAAACCAAGAAATAGAGAAGAACTGTGGAATGTAGTCCAATCATCCTGGGCTAGAATACCTGTTTATAGGTGCCAGAAGTTGGTTGACTCCATGCAACACAGATGTACAGCAGTTCTCAGAAACAGTGCTTATACAACTAAATATTAGTTAAGTGATTCGAAGGAAAGCAAAATCTTCAAAGATTTTTCAGTTTATATAGTGAATGTTTGAGTTTGTAAAGAAGAATACAAACACTGCTATTTTTTTAACAGTCTAATATTCACTTTTCTTCAAAATTTAATATATCTTTCTTCATGTTTTGATTTGGAATAGAATGTGTAGTGTTCCCAATGCATTTGTGTGTATGGAAATAAAAGCTATTAGAATGATTTTGAGCTTTATTCACTTTTTTAAACACAAATGTATATCTCTTTCCTAACGACCAAATGTGGTTTAAACTTAGTCTTAGGCACAAAAAACTTCATTTTCAAGTCTGAAAAAGACAAATCTTTCATCTCTATTGTTTTGTTATTTCAAGACTACAATCAGTATATATAAGAAGACTTCAAGGTCATAGCGGAAACCTCAGTGACATCTTTAAAAGGAATGACAAGTTAGTCTAGCAGGTACTGAAATGAATACAAAATCCTTTATGGGAAAAGAAGCTAGTAATATATAATATTAAAGCATACATTGAAATGGGAAAAAAACTACAAAACATAAACCTGTATGTACACTACTCACCTTCAAAGTTCACTCTTTATCATTGTATCAATGGCATAAACTAAACTTTTGGGGCACCAAGGAATTGTTCACGCAGGAGCCGTGGAGATTTAACTGGTAAATCAATATTTTTTTACAAATGGATGCTATTTTCTTTATAATTGAATTCATATACATATATAACTTCCTATAAATGTGTCAGCACAGTAGGCAGGGAAAACACACTTACACGGTGAGCCCTAACTTGCACCCAACCATCTGTCCCTGCCTATTTGCAGAGAAAGCCCTAAACAGCAAGTCCACAACTGGTCGACTATCCCTATGCTGGTAAGTGCAATCCAAGCACCCGCAGTAAAAACTGCACACAACTGGAACCCAGAAACGGACAAACATACAGAGAAAGGTTGTGCCGGAAAAGGTCAAAGCCAGAAAGAAGGTCAATCCAAGTCAAACGGAAGTCAAATCCAATAGTAACATACCAAACCACAAAATTGCAACTAGAGCATAGCAAGGAAAACCTATAACTGGCAAGGGTGTATTGCCGTATAGAATAAACTACAGTGACAACAATAGAAGTTCTTGTTTAGTGATTTTTATTCAATATGCGGCTTAAGTGTGACATTTCGGCCTTTTATGGCCTTTCTCAAACTGGTGCAGTTCTGTGGTAAGGAGGAAGGAAGATTGCTGGAAAGGATGTGTGCTAGTAGCACAGAGGGAAGATGCCAAAATAAACACAACACTTTTGGTTTTGCTCCCATTTTGCATGAGCTGAACTCAAAGATCTGAAACATTTTCTACATTCAAAAAAGACCCATTACTCTTAAATATTGTTTACCTATCTGTCTAAATCTGTGTTATCAACCTTATCAACTCTATGCGATGCAGATGTGTTGCACTGTGTGAGGAAAATCGTGGCCACACCAGATACTGACTGTTTTTCTGACCCCCCCCAGTAAGGCAAAAATGTGCACAATTCAGAGTGGCCTTTAATTGTGGGCAGTCTAAGGCACACCTGGGAAATATTCATGCTGAGATGGGATGGATTATCTCGGCAAAGGAGAAGTGCTTACTAACACAGATTTAGACAGATTTGTGAATAATATTTGAGAGTAATGGATCCTTTGTGTTTCAGATCTTTAAATTCAGCTCATGCAAAATGGGAGTAAAACCAAAAGAGTTGCATTTACATTTTTGTTCAGTGTAGTATGAATTTAGGATTTTCATACAGAAATTTATCCTGAAAATGTAATTTATACAGTAATTTTATTTCAGGTTTCTCCTTGGTACAAACCGGATTCCAAAAAAGTTGGGACACTAAACAAATTGTGAATAAAAACTGAATGCAATGATGTGGAGATGGCAAATGTCAATATTTTATTTGTAATAGAACGTAGATGACAGATCAAACGTTTAATCCGAGTAAATGTATCATTTTAAAGGAAAAATACGTTGATTCAAATTTTCACGGTGACAACAAATCCCCAAAAAGTTGGGACAAGTAGCAATAAGAGGCTGGAAAAAGTAAATTTGAGCATAACGAAGAGCTGGAAGACCAATTAACACTAATTAGGTCAATTGGCAACATGATTGGGTAGAAAAAGAGCTTCTCAGAGTGGCAGTGTCTCTCAGAAGCCAAGATGGGTAGAGGATTACCAATTCCCACAATGTTGCGCAGAAAGATAGTGGAGCAATATCAGAAAGGTGTTACCCAGCGAAAAATTGCAAAGACTTTGCATCTAGCATCATCAACTGTGCATAACATCATCCGAAGATTCAGAGAATCTGGAACAATCTCTGTGCGTAAGGGTCAAGGTCGTAAAACCATACTGGATGTCCGTGATCTCCGGGCCCTTAAACGACACTGCACCACAAACAGGAATGCTACTGCAAAGGAAATCACAGAATGGGCTCAGGAATACTTCCAGAAATCATTGTCAGTGAACACAATCCACCGTGCCATCCGCCGTTGCCAGCTGAAACTCTACAGTGCAAAGAAGAAGCCATTTCTAAGCAAGATCCACAAACTCAAGCGTTTTCACTGGGCCAGGGATCATTTAAAATGGAGTGTGGCAAAATGGAAGACTGTTCTGTGTTCAGACGAGTCACGATTCAAAGTTCTTTTTGGAAATCTCGGACGCCATGTCATCCGGACCAAAGAGGACAAGGACAACCCAAGTTGTTATCAACGCTCAGTTCAGAAGCCTGCATCTCTGATGGTATGGGGTTGCATGAGTGCGTATGGCATGGGCAGCTTGCATGTCTGGAAAGGCACAATCAATGCAGAAAAATATATTCAGGTTCTAGAACAACATATGCTCCAATCCAGACGTCATCTCTTTCAGGGAAGACCCTGCATTTTTCAACAAGATAATGCCAGACCACATTCTGCATCAATCACAACATCATGGCTGCGTAGGAGAAGGATCCGGGTACTGAAATGGCCAGTCTGCAGTCCAGATCTTTCACCTATAGAGAACATTTGGAGCATCATAAAGAGGAAGGTGCAACAAAGAAGGCCCAAGACGATTGAACAGTTAGAGGCCTGTATTAGACAAGAATGGGAGAGCATTCCTATTTCTAAACTTGAGAAACTGGTCTCCTCGGTCCCCAGACGTCTGTTGAGTGTTGTAAGAAGAAGGGGAGATGCCACACAGTGGTGAAAATGGCCTTGTCCCAACTTTTTGGGGATTTGTTGACACCATGAAATTCTGATTCAACATATTTTTCCCTTAAAATGGTACATTTTCTCAGTTTAAACTTTTGTTCCGTGATTTATGTTCTATTCTGAATAAAATATTAGAAGTTAGCACCTCCATATCATTGCATTTAGTTTTTATTCACAACTTGTATAGTGTCCCAACTTTTTTGGAATCCGGTTTGTATTTCATTAGCAGATAATGAATTGTGCACACATTTCTAACTAAATATGAATTTTAATATAGAATATTTGGTCTTCTATATAAATTGCAAATAAGATTTAACAATAAAGATAATATGTCCGATATTAAGATGGAACGTAAACTATAGCTCCTGCAATGTCAAAAAAATAATTGGACGAAAAACAATAGCACTACACCTTAGAAGATAAGTCAAAATAAGAAAAAATATGACACAAATTTTCTCATATAAAGCACAGTCTTGTGTTCTCTCTTTCATCTCTTCAGGGACTGGTATCCTAGCTTCTCTTTTGTTGTAGATGCTTTGTGTTTCTGATGGATAGTGATTAGGCTCCAAAGGGGATGAAAATGTTTGTTGGTGGAACATGGCAATGAAAGGTCAGTTCCGTTTCATAAATGATATCCTAGGAATCAGAACATTTTTATAGCAACTAAAAGAGTACTTTAAAATACAGTATATTCACCAAATCAAAACCAAGCAATTATTACTAAAAATACATAGCTATATTCCAAAGTTTCTAAATCTTACCCGACCAGATTTATGGCATGATGGTTAGATGTCTAATGCATTTATTTTATGTTTAATTAAACCATCTCCACAACTACAAAACTAAAGAGAAAAACAACCATTGGTCCATGTTCTTGATGTAAGCGATAATTCTAGATCTCTACTAGTCTTGAGCAAGCATGCTCGGCCGAACTGCTGTTCGGCTTGAGCATCACTATGCTCGGCACATGGCGGTACTCGGCCTAGTACCGCATGTGCTCGAGCGCCATGCTTGAGTCTCCACTCCTGCACGTTTTGCTGCTGCTATGCAGCCAATAAACATGCAGGTAAGTACTGCCCTCACTGTGATGCCAGTAGCCATGTTGGCTACTGGCATTACAGTGATTGGCTGGCCGGAACACTTCACCCGATGACGCATGTTCGGCTCATTTGCAGTCAGGGAGAGCTGCGCTTAAGAAGGGACAGAGAGTGTAGGGAGTCTGATTGCAATCTATTTAGTAGAAAAACATTTCAAAGACCCAAAAGTCCTTTTAAGGACTATTTTGTGTGGTGGCAGGCTGGCAGAAATATAATATAGCTATCATTTTTTTTCCCCATCATTTTCAATACTTTTTTTTATAGAGGGTGTCTGCAGTGACTTGCAACATCTGTCCAATAACTTCTGTCAGGGCCAGAGATAGGAAAAATATAAGTTAAATCTATTTTCCTTTTTCCATACTTTTACATACTTTTTCCATATACTGTGCTTGCTGTGAACTGTGACATCCTTGCCACATCTTGTGTGTCAAGCGTGCATATAACATTTAATATGAAGAAGGCGAGCAGTAAGAGACGGGGAAGTGGGCGTGAAGCTGATTGATGGTTCATGCAGCGGTCGTGGCACTGGGCGCGTTGAAACAGTTTCTGCTGCCAGATCACAAGAAAAACAATCATCTATGATACCTAGCTTCATGTCCCAGTTTGCAGGGCGTCGCAGGACAAAACTCTTGAAAACATACCAGTGGGACCAGGTGGTCAGTTGGATTACAGCAGATAATGCTTTTTTTCGGCGCCACCTGTCTTCCACTAAGTCCAGTCTCAGAAGCCAAGAGTCTGGTCAGCAGAATCCTCTCCCTGATCCTCCTTCCTCCCACCATGGAGAGTCTGGCCGAACAAGTGATCCAACACTCGGATATTCCGAGGGGCTCTTTTCACTGCTATTACTTGATTTGGCCCTCTTGCCAAGCATGCTTGAAGAGAGACATGAGATCTTGTGCCCTGATTTCCAACTTCTTGAGCATCCACAGTCACAAGAACATGACGGTGGGGAATGTCAATTAGTGTTTAATGAGTGTTTAATTAGTGTTTAATTACTGTCTCAAGAGGTTGATGTTTCACGCCCTGCCCTGTGAGTGATCTGAGAAGATCCGGTCAGACTTGCTGCACGTGAATCTATCTGACAGATTGCTTTGTTGTGGCTTTGAGCAGGATCCCACCCCCTCACAGGTTCTGCAAATTTTTTAGTGATGCTATTTAAACCTGCCTATCACTATAGCCCTTGCGGTTTATAGTTTCTCCTGGAGTTCTCTGCTGGTGTTTGGTGGATCTCCTGCCCCCAGTTTATCTTCAGTTAAGTCCTCCTTCCTTCCCTTCTGTTTGTACTGGCTAGGCCTTAGTTAGATGCTGGTTCCTTCATCTTGTGCAAGGAACCGGTTGTATTTTCGCCTGCTCCCTAACTGAGGGTTTATGTCAGTTACAGCAGGGCTTAGGTTCGAGTGCATAAACACTTCTACCATTGAGATTTGTTCATGTTGGTAGCAGTCAGGGAAAGGTTCAGGGATTGTCAGAAGGTGACCTTTCCCTGTTCCCTAGTAGAGATGTCGCGAACATAAAATTTTCCGTTTGCGAACGGCAAACGTTAATTTCTACAAATGTTCGCGAACGTGCAAACCGGGCGAACTGCCATTGACTTTTATAGGCAGGCGAATTTTAAAACCCACAGGGACTCTTTCTGGCCACAATAGTGATGGAAAAGTTGTTTCAAGGGGACTAACACCTGGACTGTGGCATGCCGGAGGAGAATCCATGGCAAAACTCCACTTAATCCATAAAGGGCATAAATCACCTAACAATCCCAATTTTTTTTTAACAACGTGGTTTAAAACATCCAGTGTGTGTATACGATCAGGTATGATGTTGTATCGATCAGGTAGTGTAAGGGTTACGCCCGCTTCACAGACATTGACAGACCAAACTCCCCTTTTAATGCACCGCAAACAACCGCAAACAGTCCATTTGCCCAACCGCAAACTTTCCATTTGCACAAGGTTGGATACCAAGCTAGCCATGTCCCGTTGATGTCATTGAAGGTTTCTTCCTCCACCCAGCCACGTACAACACCAAGGGTCCCGGAAAGGTGAATTGTATTGATTTTTCGAATGGGGAGATGGTTAAAAAAACGCTGGCTCCCTCCCCTTTGTTTGAATCCACGGTCACTGCGTCTGCGCCGTGCAATTTACTGTCACACCCGATATGAGTGGTATTTTCTGTCGAACTATTCTCATCAGTTTAATCCCTGTTACGTCCCATATCAGGGTGGGATTGCCTTTTGTGAAAAAATTTTTAGGCCGGGTACCTTTGACTGCCTTCACAGTGACAGACCAAACTCTGATACACCAATCTGAATTGATTTTAGGAACCAGGAGATGGAAAAAGCAGCTTGGTTGGTCCTCTTACTCCCAAGTTGGGGCACTGCGCGTGCACGGAGCAATGTGCTGTGACACCCTATATGAGTGGTGTCTAAACTAGTACTATTCCTATCAGTTTAATCCCTGTTAGGTCCCCTATCCGGGGACGTGTGTCAAATTGATTCACCATTGTCGAATTAACAAACCATGGGGGGCGGAGCTAGCCACGTCAGGAAATGGCCGTCTGAACCGAGAGCTCCTCACAGCAGCGCTTTGAACTCAGCTATTTGACCGGTTCCCACCCTGCTTTATTATGGGGAAACTGAACAAAGACAAGCCCAAAGAGACTCAGATGACGCCTAAACATGCTAGAGGCCAATCTTATCTAGATAAGTTCCTAAAAAAGAAGTTTTCTTCGCCGGCAGCAAGATCCAAGATGGCGCAGGAAGCTGCCGCCGCAACGACTTACACTGAAGACTCCGATGATGAGGGCTCCTGTGCAATGTCCGAGACACACAGTGACCGAGGCTCGATTCCCATCACCAGAGCCTTCCTCAAGGAGTCCTTAGCCCTCGCTTTTGAACCCATTCTGAAAGAACTATCTGCCATCAAAACGGAGATTAAACAGACGGGGCACAGAGTGGCTGCCTTAGAAGATTCTCAACTCGCACTAACTAAGCACAGTCGTGCGCTACAATCCACAGTGGAGGAGATCCGCGAACAGATGAATACAGCTTACCTGCACCTGGAAGATCAGGAAAACAGGAGCCGAAGGAAGAATGTTCGCATCAGAGGCATACCTGAAAGTGTGCAAAGAGATGACATCTTAGACACGGTCAGTCAATCTTCTCCTCCTTACTCGGCCAAGAAAGGGCAGAGACAATAGTTATTGAGAGAGCCCACAGGGCCCTCAGGCCCAAGCCACGCCAGCGCGCCGCCACGCGACATTATCTGTGGCTTGCTTAGTTTTGTCGACACGGCCGCCATTTTAACTGCCGCTAGACACAAAGGCAAAATACTATTTGAGAACGCCAAAATTCAATCTCTATCAGGACCTTGCAGCTAGCACCCTGGCGAAGCGAAGGCAATTCAAGCCGCTTACCGACCTCCTTAGGGAGAGAAGACACCCTCTGCGCTGGCTCTTTCCATTCGGTCTCTGCTGCTACTATTAACGGGAAGCAGAATACTGTCCGACACCCAGATGATCTTGCCAAGATGTGGGACGCTTTGCAGATAGAATCTCTAGATATCCCCTCCTGGTTACCTCTGGCAGGGGACTTGAGGATGCCGCCGCTGCCTGCGATTGATGACTGGAAAGTCGCTAAGAAATTCAAGTCGCCGCAAGCGAAGAAACGACAAGCGGAACTCCAAGACACTTGATTATACTCTAGCTCCTGTCTCTACTATTTACCCTCCTTTAGGAGGCTCTTCGTTGATACCCTGGTACTCACCTGGTTTCCAGTTATAGTTCAGTAATCTTTAACACACAGTCTCTTTTCAGGGCTGATATACCGTGGTCCTTATCATCACCATTGCCTCCTTGTCTATTACCTGTCTCTCACAGTACGATAACACCTTACTAGTTTTAAAACTGGAGATTGGCTATTCCTCCACTGTGTCCATTTAGTACTCAGGGTCGGGAGATGCCAGTATCTTTAGATCCTAGAATATGTATGCATTTTAAGGCTCATCTTGCTACATGTGAAGAGGTAATGGTGTGATACAGTCTCTTCTGGCTCTTTCCAGGGACCCCGTATATCACTACGTATTTCACTATGTACTAGTGCTTTACTTGTTTGATGAATGTTACTTGTGTTTATACCCCATTGCATGGAACTACCTGGGAGATCCATATCCATGATGGGTCGCCCCAGATATTATCAATGTGGGAACCCACTGCCTTGATAACATGCTTGTGCTGTGAGAGCCCACACAGGCTTGTGTATCTCACAGTCTCTCCTCCCTCTCTCCTTTTCCCACCTTTTCATTTTCTTTTCCTTTACTATACATTGCATACTATTTCTTTGCCGCCATCTCTTACCCTACTAAACCCCCCCCCCCCTCCTGTTCTTCACCTCTTATATATACCCTCCCTTGCAGGAGGTTACCACCTTATTGTTACTAACTGAGTATTAACATGCTCAATTTTGTTTTTCTGTACGTTGTTTATAGTTTTTCAAGATGGGTACTGCTTTCGGAAATCTTTGATTCTCTGGGATGCAACTTCTTGTACTGTCATACAACCATCCACACTTTATGGATTCCTTGAAGGTAACTTCACTAAACGTAAACGGACTTAATGTTCCCCAAAAGAGAAGCCAGGTATTCCAGATGCTAAGGAGAGAGAGGGCAGACCTACTGTTTCTGCAGGAGACACACTTTAGACATAACCGTATCCCTACCCTCTTTTCTAAACACTACACAAAATGGTTTCATAGCTCCCACTCTTCTGCCTCCAGGGGGGTGTCTATTGGAATTGGTGCCAATATCCCCATTCAAATTCAGGCGCAATATATAGACCCTGAGAACAGATATTTATTCCTGAAAGGTACGCTCTTCGGTAATAAATTGACCTTAGTCAACATATATGCCCCCAATTCAAAGCAAATACCCTGGCTGATTAGAGTATTAAATTCACTTAAGGACTTCAGAGAAGGAATATTGATTCTTGGAGGAGATTTGAACCTAGTTCTAGACCACCCCATGGATTCTACTTCTGACGCCCCTAAATACTCTGCTGCACAACTTCGTAAATTGCGGAAAACACTTTATGCTCATCAAATTACAGATACCTGGAGACTGGCTCACCCGAGCGACAGAGCCTATACATTTTTCTCAGCTGTCCATAGGTCCTTTCAGCGCCTAGACTACCTTTTTATCTCTAACCATGTACTAGAGAGGATCAAGTCCTCGACTATTGGTCAGATCACGGTTTCTGATCATGCTCCTGTCTATCTGGTGATCCAGTTGAAAGGCCTCCCTCCTAAAGCATGGTCGTGGAGGCTCAATGAGACCCTCCTAGAAAATGAGAGAGATAGACTTAAGCTATAGGGAAAACTTGAAGCTTTCTTTGAACTGAATTGTACCCCTCACATGGATAAAGCTATGATATGGGAAGCTCATAAGGCGTTCATGAGGGGTGAGCTTATATCCTTAGGTGTCTGGGTACGTAAACAAAGGACGCTTCAAGTAGACTCTGTTTTAGCCCAAATTTCTGTCTTGGAAAATATTTCTAAAAGGGACCCCTCAGACACTCATTATAAGGAAGTTCTCAAACTTAGAAGCCAGTTGAAGGATTTATTAAACATTAAGTCAGCCAAAGCTCTTAGGTCTGCTAAATACAAGGTTTATATACATGGAGATAGAGGCTCTAAACTCCTTTCTCAGTTGATTAAAGGTCAAAGAGAGAAAACCTTTATTTCTGGCATCAAGTCAGAAAAGGGACATCAGCTTACTAATACTCCTGCGATAGCAGAAGAATTTGCCAAATTCTATTCCTCCCTTTACAACTTAGAATCCAACAGTCCAAACCACACTCTGGCCAAAATTAAGACCTTTTTAGAGACGGTGAAAGTCCCGACCCTAAACACTTTTGATAAAGATTTGTTACTATCCCTGGTAACAGTAGAGGAGGTATTAGAGGTCCTAGAAACTATTACCTCAGGGAAATGCCCAGGTCCAGATGGGCTGCCCATAGTGTACTATAAAAAGTGAAAATCCTTGCTCCTCAACTAGCAGACTTATGCAATTTCTTATTGAAAGGGACATCCCTCCCACCACAATCACTAATCGCTCACATAACAGTTATCCCCAAAGAGGGAAAAGACCCCTTCAAGTGCAGCAGCTACAGGCCAATTTCCCTACTCAATGTTGATGTTAAATTATGGGCCAAACTGTTAAGCCATAGAATAGCAAAATTATTACCCAAGCTGATTGGCGAGGAACAAGTGGGTTTTGTGAAGGGACGGGAGGGCAAACATAATGTCAGCAGAGTCTTACACGCCATATACTACGCGAAACAACATAAGATCCCATTGACTCTGTTAGGAACTGATGCTGAAAAAGCATTTGACAGGGTCAATTGGATCTTCATTGATAGTGCTTTGCGCCATTTTGGTTTCCCGCCTCTGTTTATCTCCGCCATTTTCTCGCTCTATTCACAACCCTCTGCTAAATGTCTAATTAATGGTGCCCTATCTCCACCTTTCCACATATCTAATGGGACAAGACAGGGCTGCCCTCTCTCTCCAGCTCTGTTCATCCTGACCCTTGAGCTACTTCTATGCAAATTAAGAACCTCTGAGGTTATTAAAGGCCTTTAAGTGAAGGGGAAAACTCACTCCTTGGCAGCTTTTGCGGATGACCTGCTTCTTTTCATTACAAACCCAGTAGTTGCAATCCCAGAGGTGATCAAAATATTTTGGAGAAATCTCCAATTTTAAGGTCAACTATGACAAATCTGAAATACTCAATATCACGGCCCCAGATAGTCACATGCTGGAAGTCAGGAAACATACTTCCTTCCAATGGCCGAAAGAAGCCATTAAACATTTGGGAATCATGATCCCAGCAAACCCCTTACATTTATTTAGACTTAACTATGTCCCTCTTTTTAGTAAAATCAAAACCTTCTTAGCCTCTATCAAACTCCCTTTCCTTTCATGGTTAGGTAGGAAAAATCTACTTTCCACTTATGTCCTTCCACAGATCCTCTATACTTTGAGATGTTTACCTATCCCATTGGCAAACATGTTTTTCTCTAATTTCCGGGTTCTCTTCAGTAATTTTCTCTGGTCCAACAAAAAGCCACGCTTAGCTTACCCTCTGCTCATTAGAAAGACTAGTAGAGGAGGATTATCCCTGCCCGACCTTAAAACTTACCATCATGCCATACAATTGGAAAGGTGGATTGAGTTAGCTAGACCCTCTAACTATTCACTACATGTTGAACTGGAAAAGGCTCTATTAGGAGAAGGCGCTACTCACAATTTATGGGTTCCCTCCTCCACCAAAAAGAAAAAAAAACCCTCTCAGTGCTTTAACGCGCTGTATGCTCCAGATTTGTAATAGATCCGTGGCCCTGTCAATGTCCAATAACAAATTATCTCCTATAGCCCCGTTATCTGTTCTCCCATACTACCTCAATAAAAGTGGTAGAGACTTCCATAAAGCCTGGTTATATCTTTCCGATCTCAAAATTTCGGACCTGGTTAATGCCATAAATCTTCCGGAATTCCTAAAAAAGGCTCATACTTATATACCTGGGTATTTAAGCTCCAGGCTAGTTGAATTGGACCTAGAACTCAGTTGCAAAAAATATAGGAAAATTTATGCGAAGCCTCATAATGACCCCACTTGGCTCAAAAATTACATCCTACTCCCGAATCCCCCCTCTAAAACCCTCTCCAAACTATATTCCCAACTTGTATTGGACTCCTCAGGTGAGAAACCCATTTATTTAAAAGCCTGGGAATGGGAACTGCAGATCTTTCTTTCAGATGAAGAGGTTAAAACAATTCTAAAACACTCCCATGGATTCTCGAGATGCATTCATATTCAGGAAAACTCCTTTAAAATCTTATCTAGATGGTACAAAACTCCAGATTTCCTATACAGAGCCTATCTTTCTCCCTCAGACAAGTGGCGCTGTCTAGAAGAACGTGGATCCATCTCTCACATTTGGTGGTCCTGTAAGTCTATTTCCAACTTCTGGACAGAAGTGGAACAAACTATTAATAGAGTCTGCAGTTCTCGTATCTCTTTAGCACCAGCTCTCATACTATTATGGCTACCACATAGTGGTTTCAAACCTTCCTTCAATAATCTGATCACACATATGATTTCAGCAGCTAAATATGTCGTCCCCATCAAATGGAAAAACGCTGAACCACCCACCATTAGAGAATGGCAAGAGAAAATACACCAAATCTGTCTCATGGAAGAAATGGTAGGCTGGGAAAAAGGAAATAGGAAAGCTTTCCTGAAAACGTGGCAACCATGGTTAGACTTCTACAAGACTTGTAGTTAGATCAGATCACTCCCTTTCCTTGTTAGAGAATCTCAATTTACCTTCATTGGTTGATTTTGAGTCTAGATCTACAAGGCTTCGCGTTTACGGGAACATCTATTCACCATTTCTGTGCCTTTCGTTTAGTGTCTTACCCTAGGCCATTACTAGGCCATTAATGTCCTAAAAACTACACCCTAATGTGTCTTTGGTTAATTGAGTATGTCGCATACATCATATTTTTAGTACAAGATTGCTCTCATGCTACAATCTCTGGTCTGAAACTACCCATTGGTTATGTTTACCACTTGTTTTATGTTTTTCTTATGGTCTGACAGTACAGTCGATTTTCATATGCTAGGTCACGTGACGTGTCCATTATACGTCCACCTAAAGAAATGTATCCCAACTCACATATTGCTTCTTAGGGCTCTGTCTCTGAGAAAATGCTCATTTGCTCTTCTACATGTATTATCTTTATCTTTAAAGTACCGCCTGTAATTTGTATAGAACAAGCTGAGTGATGTACATTGATATATTTTCTCATGTGGCATTTTATATGTCTTATATGCTGTTCCTTACTGTACCGATCCCTCCATTCTGTTACTATATTGAAAATTCTTCATAAATAAAGAATTTACAAAAAAGAATTAAGGAACCATTACGACATCCGGGAATAATTTAGTTCTGAGCTTTGTACTTGATTTGTATTGAAATTGTTGGGGATTTTTTTAATTGTCTGCATTATTTCTAATAAACTATTAAGAGACTTTATTATGATTTTTTGATTTTATGTATTAAAAACCCACCCATACAACTTAAAAAAATTAATTTTTTTTTTTTTAGTTTTTTCTATGAAAAAACATCCAGCCGTCCCGATCGCTTTTGGTCTAATCATTATGAAGCAACGGCCTTATCATCTGGGGTGTGGCAACATTGCCAACACACTTATAGAGGTGATGATCGCTTCATTGTGATACGCAAGCCCCTTCACCACAACAAGGTAACGATCACGAAAGGGGAATTGACACTTGTATGTGCCTTTTTTTGTTTTGTTTTTGCAGCCACAGTGCAGCACCAGAGGCCAGAAAAATTAGGCATGTACACATGCCTGAAAAACAATGGTATTGTTGCAGCGGCCGGAAAAATTGATGTTTTCAAGGCAGAAAGGTGACTGAAACATTGCGGCTTGAACCCTAGTTAGTGGCGGAGAATTCACGAAAGTCATCCGGTATGCAGACATTAAATACAGCAGCGTGGGGACCATTTTGAGGCCAAGGCATGTCAGGCCTTTTGTTAGGTAAACGTATCCCCTACTGTCAGTCCCTTCGGGATCCATGCCTCATTCATCTTAATTAGTGATGAGTGGCAGGTGCCATATTCGATTTCGACGAAATTCGCGAATATTCGATAGAATATTCGTTTTATATTCGTCGAAATCGAATATTCGTCATTATTCTTGTTATCGCGATTAATATGCGATTTAAATAATCGAAATTCGATTTTAACTTAAAGGCTACTCTCCTATTGAAATTGCAATTCGATTTTTTCAAGTTATAATAATCGAATTTCGATTTTAACTTAGCACTGCTATATGCCATATTAGGCTAACTAATATGGCATATAGCAGTGCTAAGTTAAAATCGAAATTCGATTATTATAACTTGAAAAAATCGAATTGCGATTTCAGCGTAATTCTCAAATCCGACAGTACATTCTAGTATATGGAGTCGTTCCCATGGTGATGGGGATGCTCCATAAGCATGGAATATGGCTTCAATGGCTTGGTAGAATTAGCGAATTGACGAATATATTCGTTATATTCCACAAAACGAATATAACGAATGTATTCGTCATATTCCACAAAACGAAGATAACAAATGTATTCGTCATATATCACAAAACGAAGATAACGAAGTATTCTGCATCTTCATTTTAGCTACCTATTCATCAATTTCGCTAATTCTAGCAATGATATAGGAAAGTTGACTATAGAGACAGCTAAGTTTAATTCGCTATGCGATTATATGACTGCTTTTTTTTATAAATAGTATAATTATAATAATTATCAGGTATTATAATTATTCTATTTATTTAAAAAAAAAGCAGTAATATAATCGCATAGCGAATTAAACTTAGCTGTCCAGTCAGTGCCCGTTGCCGCTTCTGCCGACTTCCATGCTCATGGAGCGTCCCCATCACCATGGGAACATCTCCATATACTAGAATGTACTGTCGGATTTGAGAATTACGTTGAAATCGCAATTCGATTTTTTCAAGTTATAATAATCGAATTTCGATTTTTAACTTAGCACTGCTATATGCCATATTAGTTAGCCTAATATGGCATATAGCAGTGCTAAGTTAAAATCGAAATTCGATTATTATAACTTGACATAATCGAATTGCGATTCCAACTTGGACCTGGTTTACTATATGGTTGGCTTCAATGGCTTGGTAGAATTAGCGAATTGACGAATATATTCGTTATATTCCACAAAACGAATATAACGAAGTATTCTGCATCTTCGTTTTAGCTACCTATTCATCAACTTCGCTAATTCTAGCAATGACAGCTAAGTTTAATTCGCTATGCGATTATATTACTGCTTTTTTTTTAAATAAATAGAATAATTATAATACCTGATAATTATTATAATTATACTATTTATAAAAAAAAGCAGTCATATAATCGCATAGCGAATTAAACTTAGCTGTCTCTATAGTCAACTTTCCTATATCATTGCTAGAATTAGCGAAATTGATGAATAGGTAGCTAAAATGAAGATGCAGAATACTTCGTTATCTTCGTTTTGTGATATATGACGAATACATTCGTTATCTTCGTTTTGTGGAATATGACGAATACATTCGTTATATTCGTTTTGTGGAATATAACGAATATATTCGTCAATTCGCTAATTCTACCAAGCCATTGAAGCCATATTCCATGCTTATGGAGCGTCCCCATCACCATGGGAACGACTCCATATACTAGAATGTACTGTCGGATTTGAGAATTACGTTGAAATCGCAATTCGATTTTTTCAAGTTATAATAATCGAATTTCGATTTTAACTTAGCACTGCTATATGCCATATTAGTTAGCCTAATATGGCATATAGCAGTGCTAAGTTAAAATCGAAATTCGATTATTATAACTTGAAAAAATCGAATTGCGATTTCAACGTAATTCTCAAATCCGACAGTACATTCTAGTATATGGAGATGTTCCCATGGTGATGGGGACGCTCCATGAGCATGGAAGTCGGCAGAAGCGGCAATGGGCACTGACTGGAGCAGCCAGGAAGCCAGGAATCCAAAGGACAGGTAAGAACAACTTTAGGGAAGTGGGAAAGAAAAAAATATAACACTAAAAAAAAAACAAAAAAACGAATATTCGAAATATCGAATTTATATCACTATATTCGAAATATTCGCGAATTAGCGAAGTGCCGATATTCGCGAAAAAAATTCGATATTCGAATATTCGCGCTCAACACTAATCTTAATGAAGGTGAGGTAATCAACACTTTTTTGACCGAGGCGACTTCTTTTGTCAGTGACAATGCCTCCTGCTGCACTGAAGGTCCTTTCTGACAGGACACTTGAAGCGGGGCAGGCCAGAAGTTCTATCGCAAACTGGGATAGCTCAGGCCACAGGTCAAGCCTGCACACCCAGTAGTCAAGGGGTTCATCGCTCCTCAGAGTGTCGATATCTGCAGTTAAGGCGAGGTAGTCTGCCACCTGTCGGTCGAGTCATTCTCTAAGGCTGGATCCCGAAGGGCTGTGGCGATATGTAGGACTGAAAAAGCTCTGCATGTCCTCCATCAACAACACATCTGTAAAGCATCCTGTCCTTTCCACCGTGGTCGTGGTAGGAGGAGGATTACTTTGACCTCTTCCCCAGTTAGATTCCTGTTGTGCTGTGACATCCCCCTTATAAGCTGTGT
This sequence comes from Bufo gargarizans, assembly GCF_014858855.1. Lineage (NCBI taxonomy): Eukaryota > Metazoa > Chordata > Amphibia > Anura > Bufonidae > Bufo > Bufo gargarizans. The sequence goes on from NC_058084.1 coordinate 154,757,844, forward strand.
AAAGCATATTTTTTAGTTTGGTTTTAAACTACTGCATCCTTTCTGACTTCCGGTAATTTAGTAACATTTCCACCACTTTCTGATATATACCGGGGGTCTAGTAGCGTGGCCACCCAGAACAGGTCGTTCTCCTTCATCCTTTTTATACGAGGGTCCCTCAACAGACATGACAGCATGAAAGACCCCATTTGCACAAGGTTGGATGCCGAGCTACTTATTTCCCGTTCCTCCTCCTCACTGATGTCATTGACGGTCTGTTCTTCCCCCCAGCCACGTACAACACCATGGGTCCCAGATAGGTGACAACAACGAGCACCCTGGGATGCCTGCTGTGGTTGGTCTTCCTCCTCCTCAAAGCCACATTCCTCCTCTGACTCCTCTTCCTCATACTCCTCTTGCAGCGTTACCGCAGGTCCGGCAAGCGATAATGACAAGGCTGTTTCTGGTGGTGATGGTGACCACAACTCTTCCTCTTCACGCTCATCTACAGCCTAATCCAACACCATTTGCAGGGCACGCTCCAGGAAGAAAACAAATGGGATGAGGTCGCTGATGGTGCCTTTGGTGCGACTGACTAGGTTTGTCATCTCCTCAAAAGGACGCATGAGCCTACAGGCATTGCGCATGAGCGTCCAGTAACGTGGCAAAAAAAATTCCCAGCTCCGCAGAGGCTGTCCTAGCACCCCGGTCATACAAATACTCGTTGACGGCTTTTTCTTGTTGTAGTAGGCGGTCGAACATTAAGAGTGTTGAATTCCAAAGTGCCGGGCTGTCGCAAATCAAGCGCCTCACTGGCATGTTGTTTCGGCGCTGAATGTCTGAAAAGTGCACCATGGCCGTGTAGGAACGCCTGAAATGGCCACACACCTTCCTGGCCTGCTTGAGGGCGTCCTGTAAGCCTGGGTACTTAGACACAAAGCGTTGTACGATGAGATTCAACACATGTGCCATGCACGGCACATGTGACAACTTGCCCAAATTCAATGCCGCCAACAAATTGCTTCCATTGTCACACACCACTTTGCCGATCTCCAGTTGGTGCGGGGTCAGCCACTGATCCACCTGTGCGTTCAGGGCAGACAGGAGTGCTGGTCCGCTGTGGCTCTCTGCTTTCAGGCAAGTCAACCCCAAGACAGTGTGACACTGTCGTATCCGGGATGTGGAATAGCCCCTGGGGAGCTGGGGGGGTTCAGTTGATGTGCAGCCAGACGCCGCAGCAGAAGAGGACTCAGCCGAGGAGGTTATGGAAGAAGATGGAGTAGGAGGAGTAGAGGAGGTGGCAGTAGGCTTGCCTGCAAGTCGTGGCGGTGTCACCAACTCCGCTGCAGAGCCACGCATTCCATGCTTGGCAGCCGTCAGCAGGTTGACCCAATGCGCAGTGTAGGTGATATACCTGCCCTGACCATGCTATGCAGACCAGGTATCAGTGGTCAGATGGACCCTTGCCCCAACACTGTATGCCAGAGATGCCATGACTTCCTTTTCAATCACCGAGTAGAGGTTTGGGATTGCCTTATTAGAAAAAAAAAATTGTCCGGGTACCTTCCACTGTGGTGTCCCAATAGCGACAAATTTTTTGAAGGCCTCAGACTCCACCAGCTGGTATGGTAAAAGCTGGTGGGCTAAGAGTTCCGTCAAGCCAGATGTCAGACGCCAGGCAAGGGGGTGACTCTGTGACATTGGCTTCTTACGCTCTAACATTTCCTTTACAGACACCTGACTGTGGGCAGATGAGATGGAACTGCTCAAGGTGAGAGGCGAAGTGGCGGGTGGTTGAGAGGGGGCAAGGAGGACAGCAGTGGTTGACGTGGCTGAAGATGCTGGACCAGGAGGAGGATGGTGGCTTTGAGCTTGTGTGCTGCTTCTACTCGTCATCATGTGTTGATCCCATAGGCGTTTGTGATGTGCGATCATGCGCCTTCTCAAAGCAGTTGTACCTAGGTGGGTGTTGGATTTCCCACGACTCAGTTTCTTTTGGCACAGGTTGCAAATGGCATCGCTGTTGTCAGAGGCAGACACACAAAAAAAATGCCACACTGCTGAGCTTTGCAATGACGGCATTCTGGTGGTGGCAACAGCATGCGTTGATTGGCGTGCTGTCTGGCTGACCCCGGCTGCCGATACATGCTGTCTGACTGTGCCACTAGCTCCTTGCGACGACCTCCCCCTGCTTCCAACTCGTCTCCTCTTTCTCTCTGTCTCCCCTTCTGAACTTTCCCCCTCTTCTTCTTCTCTTCGAGCAGGCATCCACGTGGCATCCACGGACACATCGTCATTATCAACCACTTCACTTGTATCTGACACCTCAGCAAAGGAAGCAGCAGCGGGTACAACATCATCATCATCATCATCAAACTGTACGTCCATGTGTAATGCTGCCTGACTGAGACATATCCCTGTTATCTACATCCCTTGGCAATATGGTTGTGCATCACTAATTTTATCCAACTGATGTGTAAATAATTCCTCCGAGGGATCAAGTGAGGGATCAAGTGAAGCGGCTGTGGTGGTAGTGGTGGTGGTGGCGGCGGGCGGGAGAGTGGTGACCAAAGCTGAGCTGGGGGAGGATGGTGCGTCAAGGTTCTTAGCGGAAGTTGTTGAAGATTGGGTGTCCTGTGTAAGCCATTCAAATATTTTCTCAGAATTTTTTGGGTTCAGGGTACGTGGCCTCTGAACACTGGGCATCATTCCAGGGCCAGTGGAAATCACAGCACCACGAACACTACGGCCCCTGCAGCGTGGCCTGCCTCTGCCTATCATTTTTTATTAGATAAGTGTTACTATACGTGCAAGGTACTGTGCCACCCTATATAAGTGGTGGGCAGTGGGCACAGTACAGTCTGTGTGGGCCTGACACACACGGGCTTGCAAATGTGATTAGATCACAGAAATTTTTTAAAACAATATATTTTTTTTCTGAAAGGTATTTGGGTGAATGACACCCTGTAACGGTATGAGTGCAGGCCTAGACACTAGCCAGTGGGCACAATACAGAATGTGTGAGCCTGACGCACACGGGCTTGCAAATGTGATTAGATCACAGAAAAAAATTTAATCCAATTTTTTTTCTGCAAGGTATTTGGGTGAATGACACCCTGTAACGGTATGAGTGCAGACCTAGCCACTAGCCAGTGGGCACAATACAGTATGTGTGGGGGCCTGACACACGGGCTTGCAAATGTGATTAGATCACAGTTAAATTTAAAATATAATTATTTTTATCTGAAAGGTATTTGAGTGAATGACACCCTGTAACTGTATGAGTGCAGGCCTAACCACTAGCCAGTAGGCACAATACAGTATGTGTGGGGGCCTGACACACACAGGCTTGCAAATGTGATTAGATCACAGTAAAATTTAAAATGGAAATTTTTTTATCTGAAAGGTATTTGAGTGAATGACACCCTGTAACGGTATGAGTGCAGGCCTAACCACTAGCCAGTGGGCACAATACAGTATGTGTGGGGGCCTGACACACACAGGCTTGCAAATGTGATTAGATCACAGTAAAATTTAAAATGGAATTTTTTTTATCTGAAAGGTATTTGAGTGAATGACACCCTGTAACGGTATGAGTGCAGGCCTAACCACTAGCCAGTGGGCACAATACAGTAGGTGTTGGCCTGACACACACGGGCTTGCAAATGTGATTAGATCACAGTTAAATTTTAAATAGAATTTTTTTTTCTGCAAGGTATTTGAGTGAATGACACCCTGTAACGGTATGAGTGCAGGCCTAGCCAGTGGCCACAATACAGTATGTGTGGGTGCCTGACACACACAGGCTTGCAAAAGTGATTAGATCACAGTTAAATTTTTTATAGAATTTTTATTATCTGAAGGGTATTTGAGTGAATGACACCCTGTAACGGTATGAGTGCAGGCCTAGCCACTAGCCAGTGGGCACAATACAGTATGTGTTGGCCTGACACACACGGGCTTGCAAATGTGATTATATCACAGTTAAATTTAAAATATATTTTTTTTTTATCTGAAAGGTATTTGAGTGAATGACACCCTGTAACGGTATGAGTGCAGGCCTAGCCAGCCACTAGCCAGTGGCCACAATACAGTATGTGTGGGGGCCTGACACACACGGGCTTGCAAATGTGATTAGATCACAGTTAAATTTTAAATAGATTTTTTTTTTCTGCAAGGTATTTGAGTGAATGACACCCTGTAAGGGTATGAGTGCAGACCTAGCCAGCCACTAGCCAGTGGCCACAATAGAGTATGTGTGGGCGCCTGACACACACGGGCTTGCAAATATTGCTCCAAATTGTTTTGATCCTAGGATTTTACATGCATGGAAGTACCCACACTGATACCAGGCAAGGGTCAAAGCAGTTTCTCCTTTATTCAAGGAAGTGAAGCAGTTTATAAGGAAATTAGAAGGGGCATCCCCCCAGAGGCTCGTGGCATTGTTTCATTGGCAAGAATACAATAATAAGAAAAGAGATAACACTTGGCATCTGCGCATTGTGCATTGTTTTACTCACTTTGGTATGTAAACTATGTAAACATCTAAGTGCAAGCGCCATATTGCAATGGCTTCACTCTAATCACTTAACTTAGCTTCAAGAGGTAGTAACCTGAAAACTCCGCCCAGTACAACAGAGGGAGCTACAGACACCGGAGCCTATACCGGGCGAACGGAGCGGCGCCCAGACATACTAGTAAGTGCAGGGGGACCCCTGGGCGCCGCTCTACCCACTGATATATAGTGTTGAGCGCGAATATTCGAATTGCGAATTTTTTTCTCGAATATCGCAATTTCGAGATTTCGCGAATATTTAGAATATCGTTCTATATATTCGCGAATTCGAATATTCGTTTTTTTTTTTTTATTATTAAATATTTTTCTTTCCCACTTCTCTAAAGTTGTTCTTACCTGTCCTTTGGATTCCTGGCTTCCTGGCTGCTCCAGTCAGTGGCGTTTTCAACTTACTGCTATATTCCATATTAGCTAAATTACAATCTAATCTATATGTGTATTTTACGAAATTTCGCAAATTGCGATGCGAATAATATAACACGAAATAATCGCATGAAGATTTCAATTTAGCACTGCTATATTCCATATTCTAGCCTAATATGGAATATAGCTGTGCTAAGTTAGCACTGCTATATTCCATACTAGGCTAGAATATGGAATATAGCAGTGCTAAATTGAAATCTTCATGCGATTATTTCGTGTTATATTACTCGCATCGCAATTTCGACTTTTGCAAATGTTCTTAATATTGCTCTAACTTCGTCTTTTAGAATATTACGAATATTCTAAAAGACGAAGTTAGAGCAATATTACGAAATTTCGTAAAATACACATATAGATTGTAATTTAGCTTATATAGTGCTATAATCCCTTTTTTTTTCCTCTAATTTTTTTTGCCTCTTCTGAATTTAAGTTTTGTAAAATATGTACACTATTAAAAAATATTACTATAGCAGTATATTAGCTTAAATACAATCTATGTGTATTTTACGAAATTTCGTAATATTGCTCTAACTTCGTCTTTTAGAAATTTCGTAATATTGCTCTAACTTCGTCTTTTAGAATATTCGTAATATTCTAAAAGACGAAGTTAGAGCAATATTAAGAACATTTGCAAAAGCCGAAATTGCGATGCGAGTAATATAATACGAAATAATCGCATGAAGATTTCAACTTAGCACTGCTATATTCCATATTCTAGCCTAGTATGGAATATAGCAGTGCTAACTTAGCACAGCTATATTCCATATTAGGCTAGAATATGGAATATAGCAGTGCTAAGTTGAAATCTTCATGCGATTATTTCGTATTATATTACTCGCATCGCAATTTCGGCTTTTGCAAATGTTCTTAATATTGCTCTAACTTCGTCTTTTAGAATATTACGAATATTCTAAAAGACGAAGTTAGAGCAATATTACGAAATTTCGTAAAATACACATAGCTTGTATTTAAGCTAATATACTGCTATAGTAATATTTTTTAATAGTGTACATATTTTACAAAACTTAAGTTCAGAAGAGGCAAAAAAAATTTAGAGGCAAAAAAGGGATTATAGCACTATATTAGCTAAATTACAATCTATATGTGTATTTTACGAAATTTCGTAATATTGCTCTAACTTCGTCTTTTAGAATATTCGTAATATTCTAAGAGACGAAGTTAGAGCAAATCACGAAATTTCGTAAAATACACATATTAGCCTAGCCATAGTCAATTAGCATAGGAACGTTGCCTTATACTATCAAGATAAATAATCGCAATACGCGAAAAAATAAATTCGTATATTATTCGCGATAATTTGAATAATTACGAATATTCGATTTCGACGAATATAACACGAATATTCATTCGAATATTCGCGAAATATCGCGAAATCGAATATGGCACCTCCCGCTCATCACTACTGATATAGTTAGTTTTTAGTTTTTAAACTAATGAAAGGTCTGTGGCAGGGCGCTTTATTGTCAGTGCCCCTGGTTGGTTGTGCTTGGCTGTAGATGGGCTGCACGAGTCATGGGGTGCAGTCATCAGAGATGAACCAGGGAACACCTTATCCATCACTATACTCACACAATATGGGATCAGTAACATGTGCTTCCCTATGTTGTATATATATATATATGTATATATATATATACACACACACATTATGGGATCAGTATAATGTGCTTCCCTATGTTATATCTATATATACACACAATATGGGATCAGTATAATGTGCTTCCCTATGATGTGTGTGTATATATAAATATATATATATATATATATATATATATATACAGACGTGGACAAAATTGTTGGTACCCTTTGGTCAATGAAAGAAAAAGTCACAATGGTCACAGAAATAACTTTAATCTGACAAAAGTAATAATAAATTAAAATTCTATAAATGTTAACCAATGAAAGTCAGACATTGTTTTTCAACCATGCTTCAACAGAATTATGTAAAAAAATAAACTCATGAAACAGTATATACCATTGCTTGCTGAGTGATAGCAATCCACACCAGGAGAGATGAGCTTCACAGACACTGCCGGGAGCCAGTCAGCCTGATGACTCATACTATTCACATGAACGAGCATGCAGGACTCAGCTCTCAGTGTGAGGTCATAAGGAGGCGTGGCCAGCCTTCACTCTAGCTGCCTAAGCCAGCCCAGCTTTAGAAGCAGAAAAGCAGGAAGTGAATTCTGCTGTAACTGCAGCTCAGGCTGATTTAGCAAAATGGGAAAACCCCTTTAATGTGATTTCATGTGGTTGGAATTGTATTTTATATATTTACTATTGATTGATTAAATTCATTATAATACAATCACAACATTGTATTGAATATCCATTGGTTCCAGATAGTCGAGTGCCCCCTATCCATTCACTTATTTGAAACTCCACTATCGCCTGCTGCTCCTCGCACAGTCTGGTCAGCATGTGCAAGGTGGAGTTCCAGCTTGTGGGCACGTTGCATATGAGGCGGTGAACGGGAAGGCTGAAGTTACGCTGCAGCGCTGACAGGCGATCAGCAGCAGGGTGAGATTTCCGAAAGCGCACACAGACGGGCCGCACTTTATGCAGCAGCTTTGACATATCGGGGTAATTTTTAAGGAATCTCTGCACCACCCAATTCAGCACATGCGCCAGGCAAAGGATGTGTGGCAAACCGGCTAGTTCCAGAGCTGCTACGAGATTTCGACCATTATCGCACACTACCAGGCCGGGCTTGAGGCTCACTGGCATAGGTTTTTAAACTGCCTGCTGTCGTTTACCCCTGGCTGTGCTGAAGTTGGTGGTGAAGGTGTTACGCTGACCAGATGAGGAGCCATTAGAGGATGAGAAAGCCGAGTAGCAGGAGGAAGCAACAGGAGGCAAACTGAAGTACCCTGCAATCCTCGGTGGTGGAAGGACATGCGCCAAACTTCTATCCGCCTCAGGCCCAGCCGCTACTGCATTTACCCAGTGTGCTGTTATGGAGATATAACCTCCTTAACCGTGCTTACTGGTCCACGTATCCGTAGTGAGATGCACCTTGCCACAGATGGCATTGCGTAGTGCACTCCTGATTTTGTCCCCCACTTGGTTGTGCAGGGAAGGGATGGCTCGCTTGGAAAAGTAGTGGCGGCTGGGGACAACATACTGTGGGACAGCCACCACCATAAGGCCTTTAAAACTATCCGTCTCCACCAGACGGAATGACAGCATTTCAAAGGCCAGTGATTTAGAAATGCTGGCATTCAGGGCTAGGGATCGCGGGTGGGTAGGGGGGAACTTCCTCTTCCTCTCCAGTTTTTGGGAGATGGAGAGCTAAAAGCTTCCGTGGAACATTGTGGAGATGCTTAGTGACCCAGGTGGTGGTGTTGCTGGAAGATCCTCTGTTTGCGGGGTGGCAGGTGGCACTGTCACTCCAGAGGTGGATGAAGAGGCCGTGACTGCAGCAGAATAGGAAGCAGGAGGAACCAGAGACCTTTCTTGGTTTTTGAGGTGTCTACTCCACTGCAGCTTGTGCTGTGCACTTAAATGCCTGGTTATTCAGTCTGTGCTCAGGTTGAGAACGTTTATGCCTCGCTTTGGTTTGCACAGCGTGCAAACCACTTGTGTCTTTTCGTCAGCACATTGTCTGAAGAACTGCCATGCCAGGGAACTTCTTGGAGCTGGCTTTGAGGTGCTCGGTCCCTTGCTGCCATGGGCAGTAGCAGGCGTACTGTCTAGGGGACAGCCGCTCCACTTTTGCACCCTGCTACCTCTTTTGCTGTGCTGGTGGCTCTGTGTGATCACCGCCTTTTTCTCCAAACTACATAGGTCACTCGCATGACCTTGATTACATGTGGGGTCGAGGACCTTATAGTCCTCCACATCATCTTCCACACAGTCTTCACCACTGCCCTCCTTGTCAGTCTGTACACTTTCGAAAGCTCCAGCAGTTGGCACCTGTGTTTCGTCATCATCTGAGACGTGCTGCGATGGTCCTCCCATGTACTCATCTTGAAACATAAGTGGTTGGGCATAAGTGCACTCAATCTCTTCCACTTCTGGGGCAGGGCTAGATGAATGGCCCTCGGAAACCCTGCTAACAGAGTCATCAAAAAGCAGAAGAGACTGCTGCATGACTTGGGGCTCAGACTGCTTGGCTGATTTGCAAGGGGGTGAGGTGAAAGACTGATGGACATCGGCTGCAGGTGCCAACTTTGATCTTTCAGCAGGTGACTGGGTGGGAGACAATGTGAAGGAACTGGAGGCACTGTCAGCAACCAAATCTACTATCGCCTGTACTTGTTCAGGCCTCACCATTCGTAGAGCCGCATAAGGCCTGACCAAATACCGCTGCAGGTTCTGTCGCCTACTCGCACCTGAGGAAGGGGTTTCACTTGTGCGTGTAGCTGTCACAGATCGACCACGTCCTCTCCCTGCAACCGGAGCTCCAACAGATGCACCACGACCTGGGCCCCGTCCCTTATTTGACACTGTCCTCATATTTCTCAAATTTGGGATCTTGCCCTAAATGGGTGTTTAATTAATAGCAGAATAGAACAACAGTATGTAAAGGTTGCATCTCACACGTACAGATCCAGACTAGGCCGCAATTTAATTTTGGCTGTTTTTTTTGCAAACAACTGAATAGAACGACAGTTTGTAAAGGGTGTATCTCACACTTACAGATGCAGACTAGGCCACAATTAAAGTTTTTTGCCCAAAATGGCTGTTTTTCAAACAGAATATAACCACAGTATCTAAAGTGTGTATCTCACACGGACTGATCCAGACTAGGCCGCAATTCAAGTTTTTTGCCCAAAATGGTTGTTTTTCAAATAACTGAATAGAACCACAGTATGTAAAGGGTGTATCTCACATGTCCTGATCCAGACTAGGCCGCAATTAAAGTTTTTTGCCCAAAATGGTTGTTTTTCAAATAACTGAATAGAACCACAGTATGTAAAGGGTGTATCTCACATGTCCTGATCCAGACTAGGCCGCAATTAAAGTTTTTTGCCCAAAATGGTTGTTTTTCAAATAACTGAATAGAACCACAGTATGTAAAGGGTGTATCTCACATGTCCTGATCCAGACTAGGCCGCAATTAAAGTTTTTTGCCCAAAATGGTTGTTTTTCAAATATCTGAATAGAACCACAGTATCTAAAGTGTTTATCTCACAATGACATATGCAGCAAAGGCTGCAAAATATATTTTTTTGCCCAAAATGGGTGTTTTTTTTAATAACTGAATATGACAGCAGTATCCCTTGAATTTCACACGTGCTGATGCAACAAGGGCTGTAAAAATGTGTATTTTGCCCAAAAAGGGTGTTTTTAAAAACCCAGAAAATGATGGCTGTATTTTTAGCTTAAATTGCACACTGACTAATCCTGCAAAGGCACTAGATGTTGAATATTGCCCAAAAAATTTTTTTTTTCATAGACAGGAAATTATTTAATTTTTTAAAACTTGTTTTTATCAATCACAGAAGCAGCAAGGGCTGCAATATTATGTATTTTGCAAAAAAAGGTTGTTTTTTTGTAATAACAGAATATGCAAGCTGTATTTAACGATTGAATTTCACATGTGCAGATGCAGCTAGGGCTGTAAAATAGTGTATTTTGCACAAAAAGGGTGTTTTTAAAAACCCAGAAAATTATGGCTGTATTTTTGGCTTAAATTGTACAGTGACTAATCCTGCAAATGCACCAGATATTGGATATTGCCAGAAAAGTTTTTTGTTTTTTTTAACTAACAGAATATGAAAGCTGTATATAACGCTTGAATTTCACATGTGCAGATGCATCAAGGGCTGTAAAATAGTGTATTTTGCCAAAAAAGGGCGTTTGTAAAAGCCCAGAATATTACGGCTGTATTTCTAGCTTAAATTGCATACTGACTAATCATGCAAATGCACCAGATGTTGTATATTGCCAAAAAAGGGTGTTTTTTTACTAACAGAATATGAAAGCTGTATATAACGCTTGAATTTCACACGTGCTGATGCATAAAGGGCAGTAAAAAGGTGTATTTTGCCAAAAAAGGGTGTTTGTAAAAACCCAGAAAATTATGGCTGTATTTCTAGCTTAAATTGCACACTGACTAATCCTGCAAATGCACCAGATGTTGTATATTGCCAAAAAAGGGTGTTTTTTTTAAAACCAGATTATTGGTGCAGTATTTCAAGCTTGGATTTGAATGTCACAAATGCACAGATGCAGTGCTGGTGCACTGAGTTTGCATAAAATTGCCGCCGCCTCCCACCTAACTAACAGACGGATAAAAGTTTTTTTTTTTTTATCACTGGGCTCAGGGCAGGGTAAAAAGATTATGCACTGCACCCACACAACTAAATCTATGTAGATCGCTGAGTTCAATTAGAGTTCTGATCACAGATTCTGTCCTATTCTCTCCCTCAAAGCACCAGCAGCATCCATTCCCTACACTAAGCACAGCAGAGTGACGTGCAGAGCTGCGTGACTCCAGCTTATATAGAGGCTGGGTCACATGCTGCACTGGCCAATTACAGCCATGCCATTAGTAGGCATGGCTGTGATGGCTTCTAAAGTCACACAGTTAAACGCTTGTTGATTGGCTGCTCTGCAGCCTTTCAAAAAGTGTCAAGAAATCGCCGAACACTGAACCCAAACGTTTACTGAAATGTTCAAGTTCGGGTCCGGGGTCCTAAAATCCTAAAGTTTGGTACGAACCCGAACTCTACAGTTCGGGTTCGCTCAACCCTAGTTGTGAGACATCTGGCTGCACCAATATGGGAGCAGAAGAGAAGCATTCCTTAATCTCAGAAAAGGCTTGCAACTCCAAATCAGACCATACAGAGACATCCGTCCCTTTCTTAGTCATGTCCGTTAAGGGTTTTACTATTGTCGAATAATTCTTAATACATTTTTCGGTAATAGTTGGTGAATCCTAAAAACCGCATAAGAGCCTTCAGATTTTAGGGTCGATCCCAGTCCAATACAGCACAGACTTTCTCAGGATCCAATTTGAAAACCCGAAGATGACAGCAGTTAGCCTAAGAACTGCACCTCGTGTACCGCAAAAACACATTTCTCTAATTTTGCTAACAATTTATTATCCCTTAGAATCTGTAAATACCTGTCTCACATGATTCTGATGTGTTTCCATGTCAGGAGAATAAATAAGAATGTCATCCAAATGCATGATCACAAATCTCCCTACCAGGTGATGAAAGATGTCATTCCCAAAGTGTTGGAAGACCACTAGGGCATTGGCCAAACCGAAAGGCATGACCAGGTTCTCAAAGTGCCCCTCAGGAGTATTAAAAGCTGTCTTCCATTCATCCCCTTCCTTGATCCTAACCAGATTATATGACCCCCTTAAGTCCAACTTGGAGAACAACTTGGATATAAAAGAGGGTACAGCCTTAGTAAAAACCACAGAAAAGGATGTATTGAGACAATTATCAATGCAATAGTCCACCCAATCCAGAATCTGCCTAGCTTGCCAATCGATAGTAGGATTATGCTTGGTAAGCTGTGGTAAACCCAGAACCATAGGTGCAGGGAGACCTTCCAAGGCAAAACACGAGATAACATTTTGATGAAAGTCAACCACTCTTAATATGATTTCATGCAAAACTTGCGACAAGTACCTCTGAGTAAGAGGGGCAGAATCAATAGCAAATACAGGAATGTCATTTTTTTTATGTACTTGGTGATAACCCAGCCATGCGAACAAACTGAGCATCAATCAGGTTCACCTCCGCCCTATTGTTGATAAATACTTCAATTCCCACAGTTTTTGACTCTAGTGCCACCTCGGCAGTCAGGAGAAATCGGGTTCTACCAGCAAAGGACAAATGCACATTCTCTGACTCTCCACTCACACCTCCGATAGTCAGATGGGATTTAGATGCCCCTTTTTGTTTCTCTTTTATGCCGCTGAATGCTTGGACATGTATTGACAAAATGTCCCCTTTGACTGCAGAAAAAAAAAAAAAAAACATACTCCCTGCTTGCGACTCCTACTTTTGCAAGCAGATCCCAAAGTCATTCCTCCTAATTGCATAGATGTATCCCCAGGTATAAGCTCAGGAGTCTCTTGACCCAAAGAGTCAAAGAAATACGTACGTTATGCAATAGAACGTCCAGAGAGAGTGGGCCCTTAGATCTCTCTCTCTGGCGTCTATCAATACTTACAGCCAAAGACATAGCAGCTTCCAAAGACTAAGGATTCTCATAAAAAAACAAATTATCAGCCTCTCAGATAATCTCTGACAAAACTGGCTACAGAGAGCTGGATCGTTCCACTCAGTATTCGTAGCCTACCTCCTAAATTTGGTACAATAGATCTCCCAGATGCAGGCCACGTAATTTAGTCTCGGCCAGGGATGTTCGGTCCGGGTCATCATAGATGAGACCTAAAGCTCCGAAAAATGCATCTACTGATCAGAGAGACTGTGATCCAGTCGTCAGAGAAAAAGCCCAAGACTGGGCATCCCCTTTAAGCAACAAAATAATCACACCCACTCTCTGGCTCTCGTCCCCAGATGAGTGTGGACCCAACTTAAAGTATCATTCACACGCTTCCCTGAACCGAATGAAATTATCACTTCCCCCCGAGAATCTATCCAGGAGACCGGTCAGGTAACCACTACTAGGATCAGCCAACAGTGGTCTCTGCATCTGTAAGAAGCTTGTGCAGAGGTCATCCACCTCCAGGGACAGCCCCTGTCCCTGTCCGGTCAGTGCAGCGATAACATCCATGGCTGAACTGATACAGACAACAAAATGACGGTTATTTGGTGGTTTATAATTTTACGATCTGTGTGTGGGGGGGGAAACAGTAACTGGGCCTGGAAACTAGGGAAGAAACAGGTCACCTCCTAAACAACCCTAATCCGGGCCCGAACTACCTATCAATATGAATAGACCTTGAAGGTAGGAATATTCATATGCTGGATACCTAGGCCCTTATATCTCTATAATGCCCTGGAATGAGGTTAGGACCAGAGACAACACATTCCTCCCCAGATGGACGAATGAAAGTCTCTGTCTGAGGCCCAGATACAAATAACAGGGAATATAACAAATTCAAAAGAATAAGAAAAGACAAGACTTATCTGAAAGTAGAAAACTGGCAACTCCAGAAGCACCACAGAGTACAACCGACCAGCTAGATAGAAGGCAGGAAGAAAATCTATAAACCGCACTTCCAAGAGTGAGAAGCAGCTACTTATGGGAAAGGTAATTTACCAACAAGCAACACCAAAGCATAAACACAATAAGATCCACAATGAACTTGTCAATTTAACCCACGAGTTGCCAGTCTCTCCGATCTCATGGTACCCGCCACTGGAACGTCCGTGACACAGCCGCAATATAGTAATCTGCCCCCACACAGCAAGCCCCAAAATAGTAATCTGGCCCCACACAGCCATCCCCAATTTTGCAATCTGCCCCCACACAGCCAGCCGCCTATGGCAGTGATCGACGGCGGGGCAGGGAAGTATGTGCTCCCATGCCTATTGAAATAAATGGTGCCGGGAGCACATACTTATACGGTCTGCAAAAAAACGAAACAGACATGGAAAGAAAATATGTTTGTGTGCATGCTGTGGTTAGGGGTGGTTAAAATTGCATTTAAGCCTTAACAATCAGGCAATTTTTCCATTTTTGTGTTTTACTCCCAGCCTCCCCAAAGCCATAACATTTTTATTTTTCCATTCACATATGAGGCACACAAATCCACCACAGTTTTATGGGTTTTATTTTTACAGCATTTCCTATGTGGTAAAACTGACCTGTTATATTCATTTTCCGGGTTCACTTGAATGGGTCAGCAAATCTGGAGATGCGGTGCGGATTGGAAGCACAGAATGAAACCCTACGGAAGTACTACAGAGTGGGTTCCGTGCCTCCGCACTGCAAAAATATAGAACTTGCTCAATCTTTTTGCGAAACGCACGTATTGCGGACCCCATTCAAGTGAATGGGTTTGCGATCCGTATGCGGCAGCCCCATGGCTGGTGCCATTGCATTGCAGACCGAAATTTGCAGTCCACAGAATGTCGTATGAACAAGCCCTAATACTGAAAAAAAATAACTTTGGAAAAAGCAATTTTTTCTTAACTTCACTATATTCTTACCTCCACATTTTTATGTTTCAGAGCTGTGTGAGGGCTCATTCTTTGCAAGGCAATCTGTACTTGTTATTGATACCATTTTGGGGTGTGTATGACTTTTCAATCACTTTTTATAAAAAAAAAAATTGTGGGAGGTGAAGCGACCAAATAACAGCGAATCAGCCATTTTGACTTTTTCTTCCATTTTGCCATTGGCAGTATAGGATAAATATTTTTATAGTTTTAATAGTACGGGCTTCACACTGCACTGCCCATGATGTGTAATTTTTTTAATTGTTTTTGTACTATTATTTAAATTTGGGGGAATGAGGGTGTGATTTATTTTTTGTATTTTTCTATTATTAAATTTTTTTAAATTTTTACAATTTTTTTTGCACTGTTTTATAGTTTCCCTAGGAAGCTATGACAAGCAATTATTAGATTGATAAATGACCCCATATGTGAATAGAAAACTAGTGTAAAGTAGAACTGGCTTATTTGCCCATAGCAATCAATCAAATTATTATTATTATTTTTATTATTATTTATTATTTAAGCGCCATTCATTCCATAGCGCTGTACATATGATAAGCGGTGCACATACATAACACAGACAATTGTACTAATCATAAACAAGATGAGTTACAAACTGGTACAGAAGGAGAGAGGGCCCTGCCCGTGAGGGCTTACAATCTACATGGTATAGGAGAAGGACACAGTAGGTGCGGGTTAAGTTGGTCATGGCGGTATAGAGGCAGCAGGGTCATTGGTTGTAGGCTTGTCTGAAGAGGTGGGTTTTCAGGTTTCTTTTGAAGGATTCCACTGTAGGTGAGAGTCTGATATGTTGGGGTAGCGAGTTCCAGAGGTAGGGGGATGCACGGGAGAAATCTTGGAGTCGATTGTGGGAAGAGGCGATAAGAGGAGAGGAGGCGGTCTTGTGAGGATCGGAGAGTGCGTGTGGGGATGTATCGGGAAAGTAGCTCAGAGATGTAGGGAGGGGACAGGTCATGGACGGCCTTGTATGTGTTTGTCAGTACTTTGAAGTGGATTTGTTGGGCAATGGGGAGCCAGTGAAGGGATTGGCAGAGGGGAAAGGCAGAGGAGTAATAAGGTGAGAGGTGGATTAGTCGGGCAGCAGAGTTGAGGATAGATTGGAGGGGTGCGAGGGTGCTAGATGGAAGGCCACAGAGGAGAATGTTGCAGTAGTCTAGGCGGGAGATAATGAGGGCATGTACGAGCATTTTCACAGACTCGAAGTTAAGGAAAGGACGGATGCGGGAGATGTTTTTGAGTTGGAGGCGGCAGGTGGTGGAAAGGGCTTGGATGTGCGGTTGGAAGGAAAGGGCAGAATCTAAGGTCACTCCAAGGCAGCAGGCTTTGTTGACTGGGGATAATGTGCAGCCATTGATCGTGATAGATAGGTCTGTTGGGGGGGTTGAACAAGATGGGGGAAAGATTATGAATTCTGTCCTATCCATGTTAAGTTAAGAAAGCGAGAGGCGAAGAAGGATGATATAGAAGATAGACATTGTGGGATTATGGATAGTAAGGTGGTGATGTCTGGACCAGAGAGGTAGATTTGTGTGTCATCAGCATAGGAGTGATACTGAAAGCCATGGGACTCTATGAGCTGTCCCAGGCCAAAAGTGTAGATTGAGAAGAGCAGGGGTCCTAGGACAGAGCCTTGCGGGACACCAACAGAGAGGGCATGAGACGAGGAGGTGGTGCGGGAGTGGGAGACGCTAAACATCCGGTCTGTGAGGTATGATGTGATCCAGGAGAGAGCCAGGTCAGTGATGCCAAGAGATGAGAGAGTTTGCAACAGAAGGGAGTGGTCAACAGTGTCGAAGGCAGAGGACAGGTCAAGGAGAAGGAGGACAGAGTATTGTTTCTTGGTTTTGGCTGTCAGTAGGTCATTGGTGACTTTGGTAAGGGCAGTCTCGGTCGAGTGGTGGGTTCGGAAGCCGGATTGTAGGCGGTCAAAGAGGGAGCAGGAGGAGAGGTGGGAGGACAGTTCTAAATGGACATGTTGTTCAAGTAGCTTTGAGGCATACGGAAGAAGTGATGTGGGGCGATAACTGGACAAGGAAGATGGGTCAAGTGAAGGCTTTTTGAGGATGGGTGTAATGGTAGAATGTTTAAAAGCAGAGGGGAAGACACCAGAGTTTAGTGATAGATTGAAGAGATGAGTTAGGGCTGGGATAAACACTGCGGTGAGGTTAGGGATGAGGTGGGATGGGATCGGGTCAAGTGCACAGGTGGTGAGATGTGATCTGGAGAGTAGAGTGGAGAGTTTTTCTTCTGTAATGGTGGAGAAGCGGGTTTTGGGGGGAGAGGACTGAGCAGTTGTGTAGAGGGTCTGTGGGGACTGTGTAGTAAAGCTTTCTCTGATGTGGACTATCTTTTGTTTGAAATATTTGGCAAAGTCCTCAGCTGAGAAGAGAGGAGAAATTCCACCTTTCATTTTTGACAGCTCCTTTGGAAAATGAAAGGTGGAATCTGATTGGTTGCTATGGGCAACTAAGCCAGTTCTACTTTACATCAGTTTGATGAATGACTCCAATAGACTCCAATGCATTAGCCATGTGGTCACATTTGACCACTCCATCTGAATGGTTAAATGTGTGCTATTGTCAAGTGGGCACCATATTTAAAGTCCCGACTGCTGATGTATATATACGTAAGGTGTTTGGGAATGGATTTAAAATACATTAACCCCTTCATGACCATTTTCATTTTTTACTCCCAGCTTTCCCAGACCCAAAACTTTTTTTTTTTTACAGGAAAAGCTATACTTTCTAATGGCACCATTTAGTTTTGTATACAATATAGTGGGGTCAAATGGGGTAGAATTATAAAAAAAAACACATTCCAGAACAATTTTGTGGGTTTTGTTTTTACAGTGTTTCCTATGTGGTAATATTGACTTGTTAAGCGAAGGAGAGAAGAGAAAGGCAGCGCCAATTGTGTAGTACAGTATATAATGATAACAGTAATGAAAAAGTAATGCGCTTACCAGATTCTGTTGTGAAGAGTCACAACGCCTTTGACGAGCCTGGCTGGTAAATGGACCAGCGGCCAAGGGTGCCTTGCTGCAGCCTAAGTTCCAGGGCGCATTTAAGAATTAAATGCGAAAACGAAGTAGGATAAACCAAAAAGAAGGAAAAACTGGAACTGCAAATAGTATTTGCTTTTGGGCGCTGTTCGGCTGAATATATAACGCAGGAGGTGAATAAAAAGAAAAAAGTTATTTATAAATAACTTTTTTCTTTTTATTCACCTCCTGCGTTATATATTCAGCCGAACAGCGCCCAAAAGCAAATACTATTTGCAGTTCCAGTTTTTCCTTCTTTTTGGTTTATCCTACCAATATTGACTTGTTACCTTTATTGTCTTGGTCAGTACAATGATACCACATTTATGTAGTTTTTGCATTTTAATAATGAAAAAAACAAACTGGAAAAATAACTTTTTTTTTGCATTGCCATATGTGAGAACTAATTTTTTGCAGGACAATCCATAGTTTGTATTGATACAATTTTTCAGTGCTTATGGATTTTTGATAAAATTTTATTAAAATTTTTATTTTGAGGAGGTGAAGTGACAAAAAAAAAAAATACACCATTCTCTGTATTGGATAAATGTTTTTATATTTTAAAAGTAGGGGCATTTTTTCGCACACAGTGATGCCTATGATGTTTATTTTTTTTATTGTTTATTTTTATTAACATTTTTAGGAAAGGGGGGGTGATTAGATTTTTATATTTTTTATATTTAAAAAAAACTACTTTTTTCTTTCTTTTACACTTTTTAATAGTTCCCCTATGGAACATAAACAAGCAATTTTATAACAAGACACGGAGGCTTCGTATTGCATCACACTTTCTTTACTTCATACCCAGCAGCAAAGAGTTAACATGAAAATTAAGGGCAAACCCCCCAATAACCCCTCCCATAAACAGTCCATAAATAGGTCCTCCTTCCACACATCTTCCTCTTTCTTTGCTGCTCCCCAGCAGATGAGTACCCCTTATTTCTTATGTTGATTTTATTGTTTTGAACGCTAGAGATTTTGTTAGCCTATGATTTTGATGTTTTATCATTTATATCTTGCTTGTTCTATTTACCCAGTACAGGGGCAGACTTCTGTCCTTCTGTTTTAATCTGTTTCGCGCTTGTCTCCCACCTGCCCGGTTCAGGCTCTGTGTCGCTTGTTGGCACGGTTTTTTCCTTTGTTTCGCTTCCTCCCCCCCCCCTTTTTTCACTCCTGTACCTGGTCTGGCCGGCGCCATTGCTCCTCTGTTTCCCATAGCGGTCGCGCCACTTGCCGTTCGAAATCTCGCGATCCGCGGGATTTCGGCGGTGTTCACTGGAGGGGCAGGTCGCGCCGGCCCCGAGATCTCGGGCGCCATCTTACTCCTCCTTCTGCCTCCTTTCTGTTGCTACGGCGCAGGCGTTGGCAGCCGCCATCTTTTTACACCCTGTTGAGGAGGGGGGCGTGTTTTCCCCCCCCCTCCCCTCCCTCTTCCTGTTCCGGTCCTCCGTCCTGCACGCCACATCGTTGCCGGAGGCTGATTGAGCTTGTTCTCTGCCCTTTTCTCTTCTTGCTGGTCTGTCTTCCCACAGGAGTGACTAACTCCTTATCATGTCTCTCACCAGTGACATCCCCCTGCCCCTAGAAAATCCTATCCCCATTCCCATTTCGGCTCCTATTGACTCTAGCCCCAGGCAAGCTGAACCTCAGGTTCTGGATTTGCAGCAATCCATTTCCTCAGCTATTGCCAACGCCATGGGCAATATGACTACTATTATTTCTCAGTCAGTTTCTCAGGCGCTTAGAGCGCAGAACCCGTCGCCACTCCCGCTGCTGCCCCGACTCCTACTACCTCCAGAACTGTTGATACAGATGGCTTAGCTCCATCAAGAGACGACGTGCTAAGGTCACGTAAAAGAGCCTGCCCGCGCCAGGCGGAAAAAGCGCGTCACTGGAAGTCCGCTCGGTCTCGTCCCGAGCCTAGCTCTGACTCTGATATTGAGTCAAATGAGGAGGATTTGAATGAGGATCTTTATGCCTCTGACATGGATCTAGAAGGGATCCAGGTGGCTGACGAGTTTACGGGTTTCTCCCCCCCTCCCCGCCCCTCTGGCACAGGTCCAGAAGCTGGTGCCTCCGGGCCCGACTCCCTTGTTGATCCCCAGGGTGAACCCCTGTTTGACCCCGACAGCCTACACCATCCCAGGTCGGCTGAATGGTTGCCCATACCTCACGTTGCTCAGTATTTGGAAAATAGAGTGAGGAAACCGCTCTCCAAAGAGACCCGGAATAAGTTGAAGGCAGAATGCCCCCGTCCCCTAATACCTAATAAGGTGTGCGAAACGCCAAACGTGGATCCCAAAATGATCCAATTTCTCTCAAAGTCGGGCTTTAATCCACGCAAAGGCCTTGATTCGGCCCTCAGGGCTTGTCAGGACAAGCTCCTGGACAGCCTGGGACCCCTGACAAAAATTTTTGAAATGGCGGAAACTGCCAGATCTGAGGGTACGGCCATAGACCCAGAAGAACTAAGTGGCTGGGCGCAACGCGCCATTTGTTTAATAGGAAATGTCAATTCCTCCCTCTCCATCGAACGGAGGAAAGCTCTTCTTATGAAGATTGAGCCCAAATTATCCAATATGGCGTTAACTGAGGCGGGCAAGGAAGCTCAGGGGCTCCTCTTTGGAGATAATTTCATCAAGGATTTAGGGAAGTTTGTGGGAGCGTTTACCGCTCTTGACAAGGCGCAAAGTTCCATGCGTCGGGTCTTCCAGGGGCGTGTCTCTAGCAGGGCCGGCAGCTTCAGGGGCCGTCTGTCCGGCCGTGCCCATTACCAGTCGCGCGGAAGCGCTCGAGGCTCCTATCAACAACGTTCGTCGTTCCAGGACCAGAGGCAGCAGTCCTCTTTCTTCCCTTCTAGAGGCCAATCTTACCGTCCAAGGGGATTCAGAGGCGCTGTTGGTTCCAGACGTCCACTCGGTAAGTCCTCAAAATCTATGGTTTTCTTCCAGCCATTGTATCGGGGGCAGACTCCGACATTTTTTGCCCGCCTGGCGCCGTGTCACATCCGATCCGTGGGTGCTGGCCACGGTTCAAGGTTTCCAGATAGAGTTGGTGGTCCCGCAGTTATCGCTTCCAGAGCCTCATCTGCTGGTCTTGGCGGACTCGGCCCGGTCTCTCATGGACCTAGAACTCCATTCCCTTGTAGTCAAAGGAGCGATAGAGAGGGCTCCTCCCCATTCAGTCGGGGTGATCAGCACTATCTTTTTAGTGGAAAAGAAGGGAGGCCAATTCCGTCCGGTAATAAATTTACGGAGTCTGAACAGATTTATATGTTACCGCCATTTCAAGATGGAAGGGATTCATCTTCTCAGGGACCTTCTTCTCCCTGGGGACTGGTTGGCGAAGTTGGACCTGAAGGATGCCTACCTGACGGTACCGATATCCCCCCAGTCCAGACGTCTCCTACAGTTCCGCTGGCACAGCCTCCTCTGGCAGTTCACGTGCCTACCCTTTGGCCTCTCATCCGCCCCTTGGTGTTTTACCAAGTTGATGAGACCCGTTGTAGCTTTGCTCCACAGTCAGGGTGTTCGTCTGGTGATTTATCTGGACGACATCCTCTTCATGGCTCAATCACCGTCCGAACTCCGCTCTCACCTACACTCTGCAATGTCTCTCATTACAGGTCTTGGTTTTGTCATCAACACCGAGAAGTCCTGTCTGCAGCCTTCCAGGTCAATAGAGTTTCTGGGTTTTGTTGTGGACTCCACCGAACTGTCCCTCTTCCTGCCTCGAGCCAAGGTCAAATCCATACGGAAGGAGCTTCGTCACGCTCTGAGACTCCCTCAGTTGTCACTTCGGCACTTAGCTCGCATTATCGGGCTCCTCTACTCTTCCATCCAAGCGATTTTCCCGGCTCCTCTTCACTACAGGGCGTTGCAACGGCTGAAGATTGCACACTTGCAAGCGGGGGCTTCTTATGCGGATCTGGTGTCTCTGGATCTCGAGACGAGGGACGAACTGGCGTGGTGGATATCCAACCTCGACGCGTGGAACGGCAAGGCCATCGTGGGACCCCAGCCCGATATGATTGTGGAGTCGGATGCCAGCCTTCTCGGCTGGGGGGCGTACTGCAATGGGGTCTCCACCGGAGGTCCCTGGTCAGGCACCGAAACTCACCTCCATATAAATGCTCTGGAACTGTTGGCAGGATCTTTCGCCATACGCAGCTTCACCAACGACAGGATATCGGCGTGCATCAGGCTCAGGATGGACAATGTGTCTGCGGTGCGTTATGTGAATGCCATGGGGGGCACCCATTCTTCGATACTGACCCATCTGGTGAAGGAGTTTTGGACCTTTTGCCTCGACAAAGGCTTCACGGTGGTCGCAGAACATATTGCAGGACTTCACAATACCTTCGCGGACTGGAGCTCGCGCCACTCGTCGGATTTCAGCGACTGGAGGTTAGATCCAGCGGTATTCTCCTCCATCTTGTCCATTTGGGGACCCCTGTCTATAGATCTTTTTGCCTCTCGATGGAACGCGCAGCTTCCGCGTTTCTACAGTTGGAGACCGGACCCCCTTTCGGAAGCGGTAGACGCCCTCCTACAGGATTGGTCGGATCAGCAGGCTTACGCGTTCCCTCCGTTTTCTCTCATCCCGCGAGTGCTGTCTCAAGTTCGACGTCAACGGGCGGAGGTGGTGCTGGTGGTACCCTTTTGGCAGGCCCAATCGTGGTTTCCTCAACTCCTGGAGCTTCTTGT